>NW_017728917.1:6366448-6371913 GCF_001723895.1 Crocodylus porosus
TTCTCCACCCACCGGACTGTGCAGTCATCCAAGTCACAGCCCCTTAACTTGTTCACCAGTATGGGGTGGGACTCAGTTGAGTCTGCTCTGATGTGCTGTAATTACAGTATATTAGAGCAGTCTCCATGCTCATGTACAGGCACCCAGAGGTACTAGATTTAATGTGCATTAACTAAAGCATGTTAATGCATATGTAGACATGCCCTTTATGTAGCAGTACCCGACACCAAGTAGTCCCGCTAGTTTTAGTAGCATTAATTGAGAGTAAAGTAATCCTTTGCATGAGTAACACTACCGAGAGACTATTTCCAACGAGTTAGTTTGTAAGCTGCTTATTTCTATCTGGCAAAATTTTCCATACAAATAATACACTATATAAGTCCCACTTCAGGCTTCAAAACAGATCTTCTTCAAGTACAATTTTGAGTTCTTAAGTACCTGCACTTGCTGTCCCCTGCATAGACTGAATAGTATTTTAAAAGAAGAATGAACTTATGGTTATGCCAGCAGTTTTCTGATTGATTTTTTTTTCCGTCAGAGACACAGAAATGAGCATCAGTGACAGAAGAGTTTCCCCTGCAGATGTAATACATTTTATGAATCATTTGGGGGGCCGGGGGGTTGCCCACTAGTTTTAACTTTCAAATATGCGAATCATGCTTGGTGGCTTGCTTAAAAAACACATTGCTTACAGAACAGCTTTTCACCTAAATCAATTATATTGAAATCAATATGTGGTGTGCAGCAACAGCACTTTTATGATAGCTTGAGTGACACACTCGTCAAGGATAAATAAACGAGCACTCATTCCCTCACATCACTTCTCCTGACAGATATGGTCTATAAACTACCCAGGTGACCTCTTCAATTTTAAAACAGTGTTTGTTCATTAAAGAGAGTTGTGTTTAAAACAATCAGATTCAGTGTGAATTTTTTTTATGTAAATCTTAAATTTTAGAGACACTGAGTCTTCAGGGTCCTTGGATGATTATGCATCTATGGAGAGTTTTAAAGCATTAATACACATATTTTTTTGTCCCATGACGCGCCAAAAATCCACCGCTTTGCAGCAGACTTGATTAATTGAGTCTGCTCTGCACACAAGCTGGTGCAAACCATGCTGCACCGTGTGCAGTTGTATAAGCAGCGAGACGTGCATCAGCGCACATAAAATGGCCGTGGTGTGCTTTTGAACTAAAACACCATGTGTTTTAGTTCAGAAGTGTGCTGCTGCCATTTTATCAGCGCTGACGCACTTTTCGCTGCTTATACAACTACAAGCAACATGGCGCCTATATGTGTAGAAAAGCCTTTAGTACTGAAATGACATGCTTTTTCTGATGGAGAATATTCTTATGGAAAACGTACTTCCAGTTCTAATCTTTGAATGCAGACAGAAAATGCTCATTATGCAGACAGAAGGCTTTTAATGCAGACAGAAAAGGTTCTTGGCTTTGATGCTACCATTGACAACCCATGTAAGTGTGTCCTGCCATATTTACAACACTAAAAACCTGTATAAGAGTAGGGCTCACTGAAAAACGGATAACCAAATTTGTGGGGGAAAAAAAAGATTTTTCAAATATTACTGGTTTTAAAACGGGATATTTTGAAATGTCTGATTTTGTTCTTCCCTTCTTTTACATACAATATTTGCTTGTTTCTTTCACCACTGAATACAACAGGGTGACTAATTTTTAATATTTTTAATATTTATAATCCTCTTCTTTCCCAACAGATAGTATAGGCAACATAGTCCCAGGTGAGGTGTTGTCATAATTCCAACCAATCAGAATGGCTTTTTGGGCAGCTTGTATAATGAACAACAGCTTGGAGGCTTCTCTATATTAGAGCAGAAAAATAGACTGGTGCCTGGCATTTCCAAAATTAAAAGAAGGCAAAAAGTAGGATAGAATAACCTTTGTATGTCCTCTACTACTGAATTGTGCTTGAGGGGGAAAATATCCCTAATCCTTGAATCTGATCCTTCATCAGTATTACATACATAATATCATGAAAGTCATACTTTTTTCCATCATGCAATTCATGCATGTTTTCAGTTTGTTCCGTTCATGTCAATGGAGTCTATAATTCCTTCATTTAAGACAAAATCCAAGTTTATGATATTGACATTTCTTGCACTTATACACTCCACGCTTCTCAACTGAAAAACTAATTGCTTTACTGTTGTTAAGAAAACAATTTCTGCAGATTCATTTTCTCACTGTAATTATGTCCAAATTGCCAAAACAGCTATTTTTAGAGTACTGTGCTTTAAGCAAAACTCTCATAATCTGTGCAGAAGCTTAAAATAATGATTTTGTGGTTTAAAAACTTTTTGGCTTGATGTATTTCAGCTTAATATAATTCAGGGGCATATGGTACCTTCACTAGAATGGGTCCTCAGTGTACAAAGACATTTCCAAACCAGGAGCAATTTACCTACAATTAACAGGGGGGAGGGGGAGACATCTGAAAAAGCTATAGCACTTGGACCAAACAGAGGAGGATTTTAGAGGATTCCTGAAGAGACTTCAAGCCATCAAAAGAGAAGAGAGTGTTGCAAGCAGAAGCAAATTGAAGTGTGATTGAAAAGGCATGAATGGATATTTCATGCTAGTTCTGATCAGTGCAAACAATAAAGAGAAAACCTACATAGGCTCTCCACTGGAAGCAGTTTGAAACTAAATGGTGTACAATGGTGCACTTTAGAAGTAAATTCTTCCAGATAAATAGCCCATCACTCTTCCTACTAGATCAATGTGAAATGTTTGCAGCGAAGCTTGAAATCCTATAAACATTATCTTTTCACGTTTCTTTACAATGTCTAGACTTTTGAGCTAACATGATCGTACAATACTTTTTTTGTCCGGTATCAACATCATGCAATATTCACAAAAAGAGTGTTCTGCTTTATGCTCGTTCTACAGAGAGTACGTCAGGGAAAGAATGGCTCTTTAGCTATATTTCTAGGTGCTCTTCTTTTGGGATTGGAGACCCACAGGCCGGTGATGATGACCAAAATGAAGGTCATGATGTAAACGGGTTTCATTTTGAGATTGTGCATACCTTGCAACAGAGAGTGTTTGTCCGCAGCAGAATTAAATATTTGCACAACCTTTTCTGCAAATTTTCCAAATTTTCCAAAATTCAATGTCTTGCATTATTTGACCCGAAAACAGCAAAGAATGTTGCTGATCATCCTATCCTCTAAAACCAATCACAAGAGGAAAAAGAAAGAAACCTAAAAAGAAACAACCTCCGCCTCCAACCCGAAGTACATATTTCAACATCTATAATTAAATTGAGGGTCCCAGCCTAGGAGACAAAGGATCGTTGGGTTTCTGGACAGTAAACCATTCAGAGGATAATTTTATTTGTGCACCATAAAAGGCTGTTGGCAATATATGAACAATAGTTACTGCTTAGATGTTTGTGTGCGTTGGCTCAGAGTATCTGCAGCCCGATACAAGTATTTGTAAACAATCCCTGTACTCGGATTCATTTAGGGTTCCTGAGAGTTGTGAATGGGCAATGAAGGGATAATAAATATACACTCTTTGCTTTTTATTATTTTTAAACAACATTCATGGAGTTCTATTAACAACACTTAAAAGAAATATGCTTTCTACTTTAGAAGTTTTTGTAATTAAATAATGCAAGACTGTCAGCAAAGTCTTCCAAACCATAAAAAAGCAGAGGCTGATTCCCGGTGTACCAATATAAAGGACAGAGCTCACTAAACCTAAGATTTGTGTCCCCAAAAATGTCACAGAGGGACTGGCAGAAATACCACAATGATATTGTTTTACAAAGAAAATAATAGCAATCGTTTGATTTGTTTAAATTCTCACACCTTCCCTGCGGGTATCTAGTCCTTATTTACAGCATGCTACGTTTAGCATTAGCCCTTAACTTCATAAACCTCAGATTAAATTTAAGATCTCTGAACGTCCATTACACTGGTGAAGCAGGGATGAGTGATGATTTTGTATTCACTTCTACCAGCTGAGTCAATCACTGCTGCTTATATAAGCACTGAAAATATGTGCGGCAACAAAGGCAAATTGGTTCTAAAACGCACACCTGGAGTCTTTAATTCTTCCTCTTGCATAACCCAGAGGATGATAAAGGAGCTTGTTGTAAATGGAGTGGGGGGAATTTCAGTTAGATTTTAATTGCTTTCACTCCCCTTGCTTTTATAGCATGCCATAGCTCCAGTGGGTCAGCTTGGATTTTATTTAAGACTAAGCAATGTCTTTATGATTTAGGTTTCTCATACTCTTAAGAGCTTTTCAATTTAAACTCTTTAAAATGCTCAGGAATGATCAGCTGCAACCACAACAGCTCTTGGGCAAGGCCTGATCCAAAAGATTTTTTTGTCAGTGAAAAGATTCCCATGGCCTTCACAGTCCTCTGACCTTCATGCATTGCCTGAAGCATGCCGGTTATGAGTAGTGCAGCATCTTCCAGTCACATTACACCATTCATGTTAAAGCTCCTGAATTGCTTCAGTTGTTGCTTTTGCCCAGGTCTGAACTCTTCTATACAGAAGTACATCAAGGGAAATGGGATGGTGTCTTCAGATCAAGAGCCATACCTTTCTAGAGGATGTGCTTTAGCGGACCACAAGTTATTGGGCTTTGCAGTTCTGCAACTGGGTGGAACTGCATCGTCGCAGTGTACCAGAAGTCAGACTAGATGATTTAATTGTCTCTTCCATCTTGATAAGTTATGGATCTATGACTTGGAGTTGATCAAGTGACAGCAGTCATTTTCTAAAGATAGCCAAAAATTCTATTTGACCATACTCAAGAGCCCTTCATACTGACTTTCTTCAGACATTCCCAGGCATACATGTCAATAATGCAAACATTCACAAAATGATATTTTTTTACCATTGATAATTACTTTTAAAGATAATTTTTAAATAAAACATATTCAAAAGTGATATTAGATATCCTCAGTGATATTCAAAAGTGATATGAGACATCCTGACTGCATGCATTGGTCCTCCAAATGAAGAGCAGATACAATACCCCATAATTTATTTGAAGAATTTCATAAATAATTTTAATAATAATGCTTTTAAGTATTAACTAGTCTGCTCATGGCCATTTCACAAAGAGTTAAAGTGATGAAGTTAGATTAATAAATTATTCATTAAAAGCAATTTGATCAGCCCAGTGCTGAATAGAAGAAAATTTAACAACTTAAACTACAGTTCTGTGAAGCAGGAGTGAAAGTTTGTACACACACTCATATATATGTATATTATATATGTGGGTATATATATGTGTGTGTGTATATGTGTGGATATATATATATGTGTGTGTGGATATATATATATGTGTGTGTGTATATGTATGTATATGTATGTGTATGCATGTGTGTATATATGTATGGTATATGTATGTGTGTGTGTATATATATGTATATGTGTATGTGTGTGTGTGTGCATCTAT
>NW_017728917.1:6372021-6427831 GCF_001723895.1 Crocodylus porosus
GTGTGTGTGTGTGTGTGTGTGTGTGTGTGTATTCAGGTCTATTGCTTTGTTAGATGCTACAGAAAGCAATAGACCTGAATTGTCAATGAGGCCTTAAATCTTCATCTTGTCTGCAAACATGAAAAGAAAGAGCTGTGCTGAGAGGAGGATACCAGAAAATCCACTTTTAAAGGGTTGCGTTGGAACTCAAGATGGATTGCAACACTAGCTTTGAAATATCCAAAAATCAGAAAATGTAAATCCAGTTTTAAATTTGTGCTTGGTTACAGCTTTCAACATACTGAGCCACCCGCCTCCCCAACACCTCTCTCCCTTCCCCCTCCCCCCAGTGCTCCGGTTCAGCCCCATGGAGAAGCAGAGATTCAGATTCCCAACTGGAATCAAATTCTACCCTTCCTCTAAAGTTGGAATCAATCATTAATTTTACTTCTACCTGACTGCAACTTGGCTAGAGTGGTAAAGACCAGCCTGTCGATGTATACTACCGCCTGAACTCATCATAAACTGCTGCTCTCTCTGGAGATACACATGTTGATTGGGTGCACCCACCAGCCACGGCATAACATGGCCTACCTCATGACACTCCAGTGCAACCCTTCCCACTTGGAGTTCTGTGCACACTCAGGGAGTAAATATGGGGCGCTGAGTGCAAAGACTATAATTTTGGCAGGATCTTACACAAGCAGCATGCAGGGATCTGGCACTTCTGGGGAAGTGAGGGCTGTAGACTAGAAATAGCAGCATTTGTATCTGATTGTCTCTTTCGTTAGTTAACCACAGTAATGGCATTTTTTCACTTTTATTGTTTACTTTTTCCCATCTTTTTTTTTCTTTCTCTCTTCCTTTGGCATTTAAACACAGTTCTAGCAAAGATATTATACCTGGAGAAGAAATATGGTTGGCAGTGGGAAATTAATTCTTGTTAGTTTTTTGGATATTTCTCACTGAAAAATTAATAGCACATCTTTCTGCTTCCACATAGACCTCAGGACTGATTAGGAGGCAGATTTCATTGCTGTTCCCACAGTATAATAAAAAAGTATAGATGTAACTTCACAGCATTGCGTAGGTTTAAATTATGTTGATAATATCAACCTGAAGAATGAAATATAAGATATCAAAGTGAAAAATATCAAAGGGAAAAAAAACATAAGAAAGTAATTTCTCAAACTCCAAAATATAAAGCAGAAGAATGACCTACTAACCAAGGTAACAGATTTATATACCATGGGTGTAAGGAAAACACTTCAGTCCCACAAGAAGCAATTAGAAGATCCTGTGGAAATAGTGCATTAAAAAAGATGAGTCTCAAAAGGAATGAACTGCTTTCTGCTCATACTCTTATTTTATTGTTCACATGGAATTCGTCTAACTGCATATTCTCTCTAAGGTATCTGAATGTTGCTTTTCCCTTACAGTGTGATTATCTGGCCTCTGCTATAAAGAAGTACGAATAAGCTAATGCTTTCAAGGCTTCTGGAAGGCAAAAAGTCCTTTTCTTTGTCTTTGTAGAACACAAAGGGTGTGTCTACATGAGACGCTAACTGTGCAGTAGCGTAATAACACTGCCCAGCAGTGTGCTGGGCAAAAACTGTGCTAATATACTACTGTGCAGTAGTATCAGGCTGGTGCACAGTAAGCATCACTAAAAACCCACACGCTGGCACTACTGAGCAGTAGATTCATAGATTGTTAGGGATTGGAAAGGACCTTGCAGATCATCGGGTCCAGCCCCCCTTGCCTCCCCCCGTCTCTAGGCAGGAAGACAACTGGAGTTAGGTGATCCCAGTGAGGTCTCCTCTTGAAAATCTCCAGCGTAGGTCACTGCACCACCTCTGGAGGGAGTTTATTCCACAGTCTGGACATCCTGACTGTGAAGGAGTTTTTCCTGGTATTAAGCCGGAAGCGGCCTTCCAGAAGTTTGTATCCGTTGTTTCTGGTCTTCCCCAGGGGTGCACGAGCTGCTGCACTTTGATTTAGTACTTGGTTAACCAACTACTAAATGAAATGTTCCATAACTACAGTGCATTAATGAATGCATAGATGCACCTAAAAAGTGTAGGAGGGGGACAGTAAAGTAGTACTCCTCCATATTCTTTAGAAACCTACATGGCTTATTTACCATGGGGCACAAATGTACCACAAAAAAACCCATCCAGAGATTCATATAAGCATGTATACAAACTCAGGGTATAGGACTAACTGCTCCCATCAATTGTGCTAAATAAAGTAAAGGGTGTGAGTAGGAGGGAAATCCATCCCTGTGAGAGATTAATTTTCATCTATATACTTCTTCAATCCTACCAAAGCCCTTTCTAATTCATCCTCTCCATTCACTCCCTGAGACCTCATCTGGCATACTTTATCTAGTTTTGGGCCCCATACTTCAAGGACATGATAGTTTGGAAGGAGTCCTGAACTGGGCAACAAAAATGATCAGGGGTCTGGGAGACAAAACTCCCAGGAAAGGTTGAAAGGACTAGGGTTATTTAGCCTAGAGAAGGAAAGACAGATTAAATTGATAAAAGTCTTCAAATACCTGAAGGGTGACTATAAAGAGGATGGAGATGGGCTTTTCTCTGTAGTTGTAGACAGTAGCAGCTTCAAGCTGCAGCAGGGGAAATTTAGGCTAGAGATTAGAAGGAACTTTCTGACCATGAAGGTGGTCAGGCATTGGAATAGCCTACCTAGAAAAGTTATGAAATATCCATGCATGGAAACTTTCAAAAGCAGGTTTGAAAAAACTTAGTCAGGGATGATGATACCTTGAACTGAGCACTGGACTAGATGACTTTATGGGCCAGGGGCAGAAATTACACATCAACTGATATCAGTGACCGGAAACCGGTTCAAATCTGCAGCATGCCAGAAGTTCAGTGCACATAAACTGCTTTCAAAATGGCAAAACTGGTTTAAAATAAACCTGGATGGATGCAGTACCAGACGTATTGAACTTCTGTCCCAGATCCCCTCCAGATTTAAGTTAACTCACAGTCGCTCAGCATCCCAGGATGCTTTGTGCCTCCCCCACAAACCCCTCTCTCAGGGTAGGCAGGCTGGCCTTGGCCTAAGCTGTCTACTCCAGCCAAGCAGGGAGCCATGCTCTAGCACCCGCCAGCTTCTTGCCTGGGCCACTGCAAATATGTGGCTGCATTTCCAGAACCATAAGTGAATGTCTCTTCACTTGCTTTTTGATTCAAACTATGCAGCTTAGACTAACATGAGAAAAGTGAATGAATTCAGCCTCAGGCTTTTAACTGTCCATACTTAGCCATGAAGTCCCTTCCAGCCCTACTTCCCTATGATCCTATAGGCTTGTGTGCCTCATATCCCAATGTGCTCAGTCAACGGTTTTCAGAGTCCAACCATCCCATCGGCCAGTCAGCACTTGCATTTTCAAAATGTTTCCTTCATTGTAATTTCTTCAGAATCACTCTTAGAAGGAAAAAAGACCTATCAGACCCCAGGATCCATTTCTTCCTGTTGTGTACATGTCATTGCTCTTTTAGGATGTAAGTAAATTGGAGATGTTTATGAAGGCTAAGGACTTTTGTGATCATTCAGCTCCAAATGTCTTATTTTTATATTACTTTTTTTAACGATGCCTGTAAAAAATATTGGGTTAATTTGTGCCAAAAAGTTAGCCAGGGAGATGCACTACATCTGAGTAATGCTTTTATAACCACTGATATTACCTGAACTATCGAGTAAGAGCTTGGAATGAAGCTTGGAACTACTCTTTGAAGAGAGGTGCCAAAGACTGCATCAGCTAACTGAAATGATCTGACCACATACTCAGCATTTCTGTATTATAGTTTTTTTTTTATCATTAGTCAAATTCAAAAGTGCTAAATACACAGTGATGATAATGCCTTCTCCTAGCTCAGGATATGAATAATAAACATTTTCTGTTAGAGTTTTGTTCTCATCAGATCCATTTAGCCAGCTTCTCCTCCCACCTCCATCCTTTGGCAACAAATATGGAGAGTCTTGCTTATATAGAATCACAAAACACCCACATTTCTGGCTGTACCAACATGCATTCTGTTATCTTTACAATCTTGAGCTGTACCTTGTTCAGTAAATACAGTAAATAGCTACAACAAGTTCACTGTAAGGGGTAAAGGAAGAAAGGGGATAGGAGTATGATATTACAAAAGCCAAAAAACAGGCTATGGAAAGGGTTAAAAAGACGTGAGAAACCTAATACATAGTGTGGCATAGCCTGCTTTGCCTATTCACTATTGCCATTTTGAAGCACTGGGGAGGAGAGAGCATCTCACTTGTTAATATACTATCAATCATATGCCTCTAATTCGAGTGAGAACTACCCCTTATATGCTACTGTTTTCTGTGAAGCTTTAGAAATCATTACAGAAATATTCCTATTTGTTCAATTCTTATGTGCTGTGGACTGTGGAACAAGTACACATCCTGATTTGCATGCAGATATACGAGTCAAGGGACTTGAACATGTAGCCCTTAGTATGCAAAATCATTTCACTTAACGGTAGCAAAATAGATAATCATTACCTACTGTAAAGCTAGAAGACAACCAACTGCTACAGAATCTAGTTTGGAATTACGCACAAATCACCTTTAAGGATTAATTTGGGAACGAAGATAATAAGAACCTCACTTGATCTGGGTGGTCATGTAGTGATCTGCCAGAAGGCATTCAGATACTATGGTGACTGACAGGGGGACCTTAAAGGAACCTATTTAAATAGTAACAAATAGCTGTGTATATGCATAAGTGTCAGCTTAATAAAAGTGTGAAACCAAAATGAAGCCAACCTGCTGTAAAACAAACGTACCAAGCATTTTTTCATTCTCTTCTTTTTGATTGTTTATAATTTTGGTTCACGTTCGCAGCAAACAAGCAAACAGGGTTACAAGCTAAAGTAGCATTAAAATGGCAAATGTCATAGGGTTGGTAATAGGCAAAATAAGAGTAGACTGAGCCTTTGCATTTTCAATTTCCCAGTGTGCTTTAGCAACTTTATGTATAGTGCACCATATGCTAAAATTTCACATGACTTCACAACATGGAGCAGATTTTTCTCACCTTACATTTGCAGGGCTGGATCCAAAGCCCGTGAAAAGAAACAGGTCTCTTTTTAGTGGCGTCACCGTACTTTGGACCATAGAGAGCTTATGGAAGGCAAAGGGACTAGCTGAATGAGTATACTGGTTAGCGTTTGTACACGGTACCTTTATATGGAAGCCAGGAAAGTTACTATTACAGAACCATAGACCCCTTTCAACTGAGGACAGATAAGTAGTTACATTACAGAAAGATACACAAGCAATACTCCAATTAGTCCAAAACCCAGCAATGTTAGAAGCCTAATATCCAAAACGGCATTAATTCCATGTCCCACATTGTCTATTTAAACTACCTAGACAGGTGCCCCTCAATCTCAGAATGATATGCTTTCTTCTGCGCAGACTCTCTATATGCCTGAGGAAGGGTGTTTGTGCCCAAAAGCTTGCACAGAACAATTTTCCAATTATTTACTTGGTCTAATGAAAGATATCACATCTACCCAAAGAACCTCGTCTGCCTACATCCTTAGGCCAATATGGCTACAACCAGCAAGACTTTCTTCTGCACGTTCTTTAGTGCAAAAAGGGGGAGGAGGGCAGTTGTAAATAAAAAATATCATCTCTGTTGTACCAAGAAATCAGTTCTGCTCCCTCTCTCTTTGCAACTGGGCACATTTCTTAGCAAGGAGTCCTCGGAGCTTTATCCCTACGGGAATAGAGCATGCCTTTTCAGTAAATTAGAAAAGAAACCTCCATCTTTGCTTCTGAATATCACCTGACATTCTTGTTGATTTACTCAACTTATTTTCCATTTCATAATTCTTCCAGACTGTACTCAAATGATCTCATCCTGTATTTGTTTGATGAAGGTTACCAATCTGGAAAAGCCATCTACTTCCACCCTCATTATTATGACTGATATTTCAGCTGCTCTGTTTACTTGCCACTAATCTATTACAAGGCTAAAATTTGTTTTTGGCTTCATCCATAAGGAATTCACCAATACCTCTGCCTTAGAAAGGGAGGAGGGGGACCCTTTGCATAACAAGTAATTCTTCCCCTTACAGTATTTAAACTCTAATTTTTGACCCCATGTTGCATCACGAACTACGGAAATGTGATGGCGTAGTTTGAACATCCCTAACTGAGCTGCATAATCCACCAATTTTCAGTCATAACCTGCATAATTGATTGTGATAAACCATTTTAAATTATGCAACTATATGCGAGCAATTGATCAACTTTACCGTGTATTAGCCTAACAATTATATGAATTTAATTACTTATCCTCTTTAGTCTTAGTGGCTAGCCAGGAACCTGGGTGGAACAGAAATGTCCCTGAGGTATTTTATATGCCATCAGCTTTCCAGAGTGTGCTATGTTGAATTAGAGCTTGTCCAAACTATTGAACCTGGTCATATTTCTTCACCATCAGTGTTCTATATGTCATCTGTTGTTTCACCACCTGCTAATCCATCTGTGCTGTGGCTGTTGTCTTGATTTATAAACATGCCTATATCTTTCTTATTCTCCACATGCTAACATTGAAGCTACTTTATTCACCACTGTTTGTCTTTTCAAGCTACTCCCACATGCTATTTTCAAATTCCAAAAGGTGGAAGAATGAATAATTCTATTCCAAAAGCCGTCATCTGATTATTTATTTTTTTCCCTTGTCATCCTAAGGTCTTGAAATTACATTGACAAAGCAGGACACTGCAGCAATATAAATTTTGATCTATGATTTTATAACCTTCACTTCATCAGTATCAAAAATGAATTATTAACCATGTATGATATATATAATATTCTGAATATTTGTGTCCATGATCGGGGGGGGGTTATAAGCAATTGCCTGCTGTGTATACAAAAGACTGTATACATGGGAAAATTTACTTCATCTAAAATCTATAATAATTTTAATAATACTGTTTCTCTTACATTCAGCGTTGTAAGGGAATATTTCTTATGCCACTCAGGTAACTGATGCCTTTTGATTACCATCCATGTTTGCCTCTACCAGTTTGTGTCTGATGAGGCCTGTGCTGTTCTGTCTGTATCCTAAATTGCAATATGTTAGCACTATTTTTCCTTTCTTTCACTACATCATCAGACCTATGCCATTAAGATTCTGGTTATGTCATAAGATAAATATTTTCCTTGGAATTTTCCATAGCAATTTGAACCACATTCACCTTTTTTATTGATTGCGTATTGATGTTACTGACTCTGTTTTAGCCTCATTCTTGACAATTAGCAATTTGGACTGTCATATCATCTAGGAGAGTCATTGTTATTAGTTTGCCATCTTTGCTGTTATGCTCTTTCTTGTCTCTCTACCTTCAGGTCCTCACTAGTCTAATCACCTTCCTTAGGCTTAGCATTAGTTCACCTTGGTAGGGGTGTGCAAAACAAGCCATATTCAATTTGGGTTCAGATCTGACCCAGATCAGAGGACAGTGATTCGATTAATTGATTTGGATCACTGAATCTGAAGATTCGATGCTGATTCAGAGAATCAGTGATTCAGCCACAGACACAACTGTAAATGCTTTTTCTACATACTTCAAGGTACCAGGTACAGCTCATGAGTGCTGAGATGGTGGGGCGGATGGAGCATCCCACAGGAGCCGGGGGTGGGAAATGTGCCCTGCACCTCCCTGGCTAAGCGGTTGGCCATGGGGGGACCCCGGGTGCCCCTCCAGACCCAGGAGGCACCAGTCCCTGTGCCAGGGTTTGGTGGGGGGGGGGTTCCCCCGCATGCTCCACATCATACCCAGAAGTAGACTTGAAGTGCTTTTGGTCCATTTCTGGGTCTGCTGCCAAGCAAGCTGGAGATCCTCCCGTGCTCCCATGAGATGCTTCATCTGCCCCACCATCTCAGCATTCATGCATTCATGAATCATTGAATCTCTCTGAATGGATTTGGAGGCTTCCAGTTTGATTCAGAAAGATTAAAGGGTCTCCTGATTCAATTCACATTCTGAGATTCAGCTGCCAAATTGGACCAAATCTCTGCTGAATCAAATAGCAACCAAAGCTTTGTATAGCCCTAATGACTAGGCCTTATCCACATAACTTACCTATGTAAAATGGGTAAGAAGAAATAGGACCAGACATTTAAATGGTTTTTAGTTGCATAAAGAGGCAGATAGGCATCAAAGGTATATCTAAACTGCAGGAGACTACATTAGCAGACACAGAACATATGCTGTGAACTCAGTGGCTATTTGTATGCTGAATACCTGTTCACGGACACTGAAGCCAAGTTTTTTCGACTCTGGACAATGTCTACTTTCTGAAAATGCTTCATACAAGGAAAGTGCAGTTAGCCTGCCTGCTGGTAGGCTTCTAGGTAAGATTTTCTTCCCTCAAAAACACATCCCTAAAACCACAGATTACACATGCCAACCAGACTGCATATGCCCCCATTCCTGCCTCCCCACTAAATGCATGGCTCCTACAGCCATCCCAATGTGCTGCTAACCATCACAGTACAAGACATGCCTAAAGCATAGTCATTTCCCCTTGCTTCATGTATATCCCTTGCAGGAGCAAAAATATTCATGTCTTTAGGTCCTTCTAAACAGTGGCTGAAACATGGTATAATTATAGGGAGTAGGGGACTGTCTGCGTTATATGTCATAAGGAGGTATTCCCAGGCAACCATATGAGCTACAAGTCACTTCCTAAAAATCAAAAAGTAGCTGTGAAGAGTAAATCATGGAAACAACAAACAAGTACCAGAGCTCTGTTATGGATCTGCCTCTAGAGGTATCTAAGACACTAAGACAATACAGGAAATCTTATCCTTTGCATCAGTTTTTGTCTCTAAATAACATGTGAGCATCCAAAGCAATTTGACTGGGTTAGCACAGTTATTATCCAAGTTATGCTGGAAGCTGTAGACTGATATTTTCCTCAATCTACTCATTGTTAATGAACATCCTAGCTACCAAATTAAAATCAAGCCATTTGATAACTCAGATTTAATGATTTCCTGCTGGGTCCTTTTTAATGTTCAGAATTGGCCTTCTGTGCAATACTTGGCTTGTTGGCAAATCTTGCCCTTAGTTTTGTTTTCACCTCTGTTGAAGGTTACTTTCAAATTTTCACCTTTTCCTTTCAAATGTTTATACTCATAATGATTGTTGCCAGTGTGAGCAACTATTAGCTAGTTCTCTGCTTTAAGGTCAAGAGACAGCATGAGCTTAATAAGCCCCAGAGAATTGTAATAGGGTGAAGACTTAGGCCAAGAATTTTCAAAACTTCAGTAAAATGAACTTGCTGATTCACTGTGCGAATGAAATTAGAGTACGATAATAACAGCACATGGGTATTTGTCTAAGAGCAGAGCACAACCCTTGAGAAGTGCAAACCACCTAGAAGGAAATCAGCTTTCCCTTTAGCTTTACTATTCCAACTTCCTTAATCTCCAATGCTTATTTTTCCTTCTGGGGGCACAGCAACTGCAGGTTCCACAGCCTTGTCATTATCACTGAAGCAGCCAGATTTAAACGACATTTCTATGCTATGTTAATAATGCAATGTGAGTAGTTAGCATTCCAAAGGCACTTTCCATCCAAAGCTACAAAGAAATGGTGGGACCATTTGGCGTTGACATCCATGTGAGCTAGGTAATCTAGAAACAAGACAACTAATCACAAAGAAATCAGCGGTCTGCTAATTGCCCACAGAGGTCCCATTGCCCACAGAAGTCAATGGGAGTTATTTTGTGACTTGGTCGGCCACTGGTCAAAGCCTGTGTAACATAAAGAGGTCACTCAAGAAGCCTTTACCATTGTTGGGACACGACCTCCAATATTTACATGTTGCATGCAGCAGTGACTTGACGCACGTCATAGCGCAGTCAATGAGCATATTTCTGGACTTCAGCCTCAGCTGCGGTTTTCCAAGATCCTATATCTCTGATAATATTTCAGGCAGTTTATTCATAAAAACAGGATGCAAAAGGAAAGTGCTGTTTGTGTGGCCAGGAACTTTATCCGGAGTCTAAATAAATGTCAGTGCCACTATCATAATACACTTCAACAGAGAAAATAAATAAAGTGTTGTATTTACAAAAGTTGATTGATTTAGGGCCTAGAGCTGTAATAACTTAAATACTGGAGCATTTATGCACAAAACTGCCGGAGCATTGCATTATTATTTATCAAGATGGTCTATGTGTTAGTATTATGCATTAGCACTTGCTTGAGATAACAAGAATAAACATACCATCGAAGAACTGTGAAAAATATAGATCAAAAATACATTTTTTATAAAGTACCAGTACACTATTTATATAGATCATTTCACATAAAAAAGGATGTGCTAAGGCTACAGGAAAAGAACACGTATAAAGGAAAAAATAAAATTTATTATGGCAATATCACTTAAGAGAGACTTTTTAGGTTTTAAGTGTGGACCTTAAATATACCAGTGGTATAAGTTCACCTTAAACGTGAGCCTGAGGTCATTTAACACTCATAGAGTGATATAATAGAAAGATACATTTGTACAGTCTGCAGAATAGATTTAATTGATACTAAACTGGATTCAGCAAAGCAGGATATACAGCAAGGAGTAGAGGGACTGGATTGTGCCAACTTTTCACATAAAAATGCTTTAAATGTTCATATTATAGCAGATTGAAAAGGGTTACAATGAAACAGTCTTAAAGGACTGAACTGCTTCTTGGCATGGCAGTGATATTATGGGTGATAAGAAACTGATAAGTATTATAGTCTTAAAGTTTAAAGAATTACAGTAATCAGTTTTGGACTGACACAATCTTCTTTCTGTCATGTAAGGAATACTGTCTTATCGCTAATATGTTTCATGAAGTTTAAAATCTGACCCATGAACTTGTCATGATTTTTAGAGCATGTAATGACTAAAGGTTATCTAGAAAACAGTCTCCCAAGGGAAATGCAGGTAGGCCCTTTGGCTCAATCTATATTATATATCTCCACAGCTTGCTTGTCTCATCATAGTCCTCCTGCTCCTTCTAAAACAGCCCTCTGAGAAAAGTGAGCATCTTGAATATGGGGAAAATTATCTGACTCGTGGGAACCAGTTGGAGCTAATTTAAGAAATGATAACTTCGTAAGCAATGATGAAACAAATAAGGGCACATATTGGAATGGGTTCTCCTATTCTTCTTCTTATCACTTACCAATATCCTTTTTGCTCTCCCCACCCTATTCTCCACCAAAAAGCTTACTATACTGTATTTATCTATCTCAGCATTAACAAAGCCCAGGCACTTGAAGGAAAACAAATTAAGTTGTAAAAACATCCTAAACATACATCGTCCATGTAAAAGAACAAATGAACCATTTTTTTTTTCAAAAAAGAAATCATTCTGGAAAACAATGCAGTATTCCTTAAGCCTGCCAAATAAATTCAAGTGGATCGATATGTTTTTCACCTGCACATATTTTTGAGAGAGAAAGTTAAACAAGGAATTAGTTAATAGCCTGGATTTGTTAATGGCCAAAGGTAACGTAAACTTTGAGCTCTCCCAATTCTAAGCCTAATGAATGAGAAAAAAATCAGGCCCCTCACAGCAGTACATATAGGCAAGGGAGACAATTGGAAAAACATTGCTTCCTTGAAAGCAATCACACCCCTAAAACAGCCACAACACTCATCAAAGGCTTTACTTAACTGTGTAACTGTGTAAACTGTGTAACTTTTTATACATTTAGCCCCATCACCTGAGTACCAGTAGATGCTGTGTTGTCCTAAAAATCCGGGACTCAAGGCTTCGTTATTTATTTATTTTAAATTATTCGGTTTGAACCCCCCCCCCCCCATTTGACAAATTTGTGCAATCACAGGGCATTGCCCTTTTGCATTTTATTCCATCCAAATGGCTCCCATTTCAACAAAAGCAGCCTCATTATTGTCTCTCAAGCACTTTACCCTAACAAATAGTGTGGAAGACAATATTTTGACATTTGGCAATTTTTATCAGGAGTAATGTCATGAATCCTATTTACCAACAATATCGCCAACTGAAAGAGCTCAGACGAGTTTGTAGGAAAAGGTAGATCCTAGCCTTAGTGTTTAGACCTGGTATGGGGGAATTATGCCAGGGTTTCAAGTAAGAAATAATCCAGACTGCAATCTGTTGCAGAACTGTTCCTAAATGCTTTTGCAGCTGACAAGCTACTGTTTTGTCTACTTCTCAGCCAGGACCATACAGTGAAGGGGAAAAGGACAAAAATTTGGAAAGGCAGAGTAAAACCATTACATACCAAGTCAGTCTGCTATTTCCATCAGCCTAGCCCCACACGGGTAAGCAGAGCGGGAGAACTACAGAGCATGGACTTCACCCCTTCCCCAGCATGTCAGTCAGCTTCCTCTGTCCTCCTTATCTTTGAACTTGTCCCCTGTTACCGAAGTACCTCACTGAGTATATCACAATATTTAATCTCCCAGCACCGGCAGACCATCCTTCCCCTTTAAGACTCCCTAAAGCAAGGGCTTAAGGCCGCTGTGCACAGCCCTTTTCTCAGAGCAGATGGTAATGTTACAATCTAGCCCATAATAAGAGGAAATATAATGCAAACACTAGGCAGAAAACTCAAATAATAATAAAATAGCTTTATTTGAAAGAAGAAATTTAAGAGCTCTGAGAGTATCAGAGTCAAGGGGATCATCTTTTCATATCACTGACACTCCCCCAGTAAAAAAGTGAATAATGTCTCTGGTTGAAGATAAAGCAGAAGTGATTCCAGACTAGAGCAGAAAAAAGAAATGAAGCGGTGTCACAATTTTGACAATGCAGGTAGGGAGTTCAGTATTTGGTCTGCAGCTTGCACTCTGCTTTACTTCAGGGGAATAAGAATTTTTTGGATTAAAAAGGAGTCATGCAGATGTGGTGCATCATTCACCAGAAAGATCAGTTCTAGAAATGAGCATTGCCAAATATATTCTTTACCCCAGAATCTGTCTGGTGTCTCAGCATCATTGGCATCTTACATAGGTGACTGGAAATGAAACATTCAGGGGAAATACTGTGGCTAAGTATTAAATCTGACATTTTTTGTGTGTCTTGTACAATAATTGATTTCATGTTTTGCTAACCTACTCTGCAAGTTAAAGCAGTGAAGACAGTTCCATTTCATATAGTAGTCACTGATTGTTTAGGGGTTTTTTGCATTTGAGATTTCAAAAAGCACTGAAGCAATTTTATATTTCACTTTTATTTTAAAAAAGCATGTATATGGATGAAGCGTATAAAAAAAATTTTTAAAAAACTTGTACCAGGAAGAAGAAAAACTTAAATCCTGTAATATTGTCTGCAAAAGGAATATTAAAGCTAGACTTGTTAAAATTTATATTATGGATATTTAACATACTTTCTCTGTTTCTTTTTGCTTTGCTGTGATTAACAGCTTTCTCTATATTTTCACCTCCTAATTGGAACTTCAATTGGATTTACTCAGAAGGCAGTTGATCTGTTGACACTGATAATTAACCAACAGACACAGCTTGGTATTATTGGTTGTTTGTTTGTTTGTTTGTTATTATCTGCTTTTTCACTGGTCCATCTGGTCACTTTTTGAGTATATGTTGCTCCCGGTAAACCATTCCTCTCAAGCTATTTGTTCATATATCAGCATCTAAATGTCATATAATCTGATCCTTTTTTTTCTTTCCCATGCCAGGGTTTAGAAAACAATTCTTGGAAAGCAAGCCGTGACCAAAAGTACAGTGGCATAGTTGCATTGGCGGAGACACTCTACCTGAGTCTGGAAGAGTTCGAATTTCCTTCTGACTAGATTGGCCGCAGTGTGGAAACTATATTCTCCTTTGATTGGGGAGGATTTATCTAACCGAGACGTTGGATGAATTAAATAATTTAGGATTTCTACAACATTTTTTGATTTCTTTGGTCATTTCCAAAGTAGACTATTTCAGCATTTTGTAGACATATAATTTTCAGGCACTTAAAATCGAAGCCAAGGAAATGAAGACTAGAATCACATAGTACTGCTAAAAAGTGGAGGTTTCCCTTTCTGTACCCTAAATTAACCTATCAGTTTTACCCTGATGCAGATTTCTCCTATGAATCAGCCTGAAAACAAGTTTAGGACCTGGATCTTTTTAACACAAGCAAGTGCCATAAACTATTTTTATGGAGTTGACTAGTTTCAAACCATTCCACTATCATTCGACTTTACATGAAATCCTGGAATTTTGTCAATCCAATGAGAGACAGAGAGAAAAATCAATTGGTTACAACAGCCATCTGGGAGGTGGGGCACTTGGGAGCCACTCTGAATATTTAAGTATTTTAGACAAGATACTTGTCTAAAATATGCTTTTTGCAGCAGCATTAGCAAACGAGAGTAATTTACAGTAGACTGCCCTGTGATCTGCTGATTGAGACATCCCTCCTGTGAGTGAAGATATTGTCCAGGCAGAAGATGACTCGTATATTGGATAAAAGGGGACCCTCCCTCACCCTGTTTTGTGATTCTAGTGTTTCACTTCCTACCCATTTATTACTTGTGCCTGAAAAATGAAACTCACTGGCAACATCAAAACATGCTGTTCCACCTAAAATGAATAGTTTAAAAAATGTTGAAGTTGAGCAAAAGTAGATCGATTCAATCCAAGTTCACAAATAGTTTCACTCGCCCCGACACTGTATTTTCCAGCAAATAAATGGTTTACTAAAAGCATGTTGTCCAGTTTTAATTTCATCTGGAAAGAGGATAATGACCAACAACTATCCTGATGCAATGTCCATTGAATTCAACAGAAATACTTCTTTACTTTGCATTAGATCAGGCAAAATATTGGGGTTAACAGTAACTATGTGCTTTCTTTTCAGGTAGTTTATACAGTTTGTTTATGGTGAGAAATTAGTGGCCTTTTCCATTTTGCATGTCAGGACTGTTAGACTGAAGAAAATGAGTATAACTTTTCTCTTGATTCTATAATCTTATTATTCCAGCTCCAATAAAAACTGATAATGAAATCTGAGAATACTGAGAACTTGGATTTTTCCCATTAAGTTTGACTTGATTTTTTTGTCAAGCTATGTGGTACTTACTATAGTCCAAGTCCTTTTAAGGCTATCGAGGGGAACATAAACCCTTGCAGTGAGCCATTTTCTGTCAAAATTACATCTGACCTGCATATTTTTGCAATTCTCAGATGCATTATACAGTCAGCTCAGGTTGTTCCTTGACCAGTTGTTCACCCCTATCAATTGCATTAGCATTTAACCTGTCAGTTTAAATTACAAAGCTAACAAAGGTTTAGGAAGGTTACAATAGATTCAATCGCATACAAAAGTACGAAAGGATAATCTTAAATCGTCCATCAATTTAACTGGGGTTTTTTTATACTGACATAGATGTACTCACCTTCTAGAACTGTTACTGAGATAGTTCACAACATTTTTATTGTGTAGACCACATGCAGTGCAGCCAAGTGTGTAGGGCTGGAGAAGTAATGGCAACAAGACGTTCTATATTTTGGTAGCATCTCCTCTTTCTCTTCTTTGCATCTCTGTCAACTGAGAAACACTGCAGAGGATCCTTCTGAAGTACAGATGCCCACTGAAATTTGTCACCATTCTTTCCTTGCTCCATAATGGTATGTGACAGGTGTTTCTCAGTAAGAGGTCTATCACAGATTTCTTTGAGGTTAATACAGGAGCTAAGCAAGGCTGTGTCATTACTCCAACGCTCTTCTTGATATTCCTTACCGTGATGCTACATCTGACCACCAACAACTTGCCAGTCAGAGTGGAGCTAAACTACTAAATGGATGGTAAGATGTTTAATCTCAGCTGACTCCAAGCCAAAACTAGACCACCCCGACCTCAGTCATTGAACTCCAGTATGCTTATGAGGCTGTAGTGTATGCTCACAGAGAAGCAGACCTTCAGACAACCTCTTCATCAACACCTTTACTGAGGCCTACAAGAAAATGGGACTGACACTTGACATTCAGAAAACTAAGGTCATTCATCAACAAGCTCTTAATGAGCAGTCCCCAGCTGCAGTTATTCAGATTGAGGTGAGAGTCTGGAGAAAGTTAAATATTTCCCAGACCTCAGAAGCCATGTCTCGCAGAAGGCTGACATCAACAAAGAAATCCAGGTTCAGGTTAAATGTGCAAGTGCAGTCTGCAGACACATGAGGAAATGGGTGTTCGATGATCATGGCATCAGATCGAAAACCAAGCCCCTAGCTTATCAAGCAGCTGTGATCCACACCTTACTGTAAGGAGCTGAGATGTGGACAACATGCAGGAGACATCTCAAGCACTTGGAGAAGCACCATCTATGCTGCCTGCAAATCCTCTGAATCTAGTGGGAAGATAAAAACATCAACATTGCATCCTCTCACAAGCAAACACCATGAGCATCAATGTGATGATCATCCAATATCAACTTTGCTAGGCCAGCCATGTCATCTTGTTGTCCAACTCCACACTTCCAAAGCCAGTTTTATTCTCCCATGTCAGTCAAGGCATATGCTGAAGGGGAGGGCAGAGAAAGCATTTCAATGATGTCCTCAAGGCCAACTTGAAAAATGCAACATCATCATTCACTCATGGGAGACTATCAACCAGCACCACACCAAAGGAGGAAGAGGCTGATGTAAGGATCTAAGTACTCTGAAACCTTACCATGACAACAGGAGATGGAAAAGCAAGAGCGGCAAAAAGTGTATGATGGTATCAAGAATCTGGAGCCAACTACCCCATGCAAAAACATGTGCCCAGGTAACTACAGAGTCCATTAATCTCAGATTGGTCTCATCAGCCATCTCCAGACCTGAAGATAAAACAATCATGGAAGACAATAATCCTCGACTGCAAGGGATTGCCGAAGCATGATAAATTGTCTCGTGTCTTTACGGATGTACTCATCATTGCAACAGCAGAAAAGTACTTCCATTCTGTATTAACAAATTAACAAATAGGCCCTATCCTATAAGATCTTCAGCCTATCATGAGGTCTAGGATGTACTGAATTCCTATTGAATTTTAATTAGTGGAGACACAATAGACCCTATAATCCCAACCTAGTCTACCTGATACATTTATCGTATTGTAAGGCATGCTTATTCACCTGCCAAGTTTATGGATAGTTAATACACATTTTTGTTTACATTCCATTACTAAACTATTATCAAATATACATGCTGCATGAATGCAGCATTTGTCCTTTTGATAGTTCAACAATATCTAGAGTCAAGGTGATGATAATCCAGCTAAATCCACCAATTATTCTTAATCAATAATACAAGTCTGCCTAGGAAAACTCTATTGTCTTTTAGAAATGCAAATAGTACCAGGGTAATAACAATATATATTACATTCTGCATAGGATTATGCAAATCTCAGTATCGCTTGTTTTAATACACGTTTAAATGTCAGACCATTACTGCTGCTGGAAGATTGTGTCAATGCAGAAAGAAAAACATGAAAAATGGTTTCCCCTGTTCTGCTGTCTAGCTATAGATCAATCACAATGTTTCATAGTTTTATAGTTGGTCAGGTCTGAAGGGACCTGAGCAGATCATTAAGTCTGACCCCCTGCCATGGGCAGGAAAGAATGCTGAGATCAAACGACCCTAGCAAGATGTCTATCTAGCCTCCTTTTAAAGACCCCCAGGGTAGGAGCGAGCACCACTTCCCTTGGAAGTTGGTTCCAGACCCTAGCCGCCCTGACCTTGAAGTAGTGCCTCCTGATATCTAGCCTGAATCTACTCTCCAACAACTTATGGCCGTTATTCCATGTTACTCCCAGTAGTGGTCGGGGAAACATGGACTCTCCCATTGCCTGCTGGTCTCCCTTGGCCAGTTTATAGATGGCCACCAGATCCCCTCACAGCCTTCCCTTGTGGAGGCTGAACAGGCTGAACAGGTTCAGGTCTTGTAGCCTCTCCTGTGTCTGGGAAATGTAGATAACATGCGTTTAACGTCAGCCCTAGCCACATAAGTGGAATCAGCCCCTGGCAGAAATATTTCTAGAGGCTACCAAAGTTCAACGTTGTACAGTTCTATAACTATCCTGTGTAACATAGCCCCCTGCCCTCCCCCCTAAGACTAGGGTTTCTAGTCTTTCTAAACACAAAAAGGGTCTTTAAAGTGCAATTTAGCCTATTGCATCCATGTATGATGCCTCATCTGATGACCCCCCCAATACCATTCAATCATCAAAACAAACTATGCTACCTGTAACCCTGTTCCTAGAAACAGAGAAAGTTAGGGCTGAAAGTGACTTCAGGAGGTCATCTAGTCCAACCCCCTGCTCAAAGCAGGACCGTCCCCAACTAGATCATCCCAGTCAAAGGTCTATCTAGCTGAGTTTTGAGAACCGTCAAGGATTGAGCTTCCGTTACCTCTCTGGGTAACCTGTTCCAGTATTTTACTACCCTCCTAGTGAGAAAATTCTCCCTAATATCTAACCTAAACTTTCCTTGCTGCAACCTGAGACCATTTCTCCTTGTTCTGTCATCTGCCACCACTTAGAATAGCCTAGCTCCATCCTCTTTGGAACCACACTTCAGGTAGCTGTAGACTGCTATTAAGTCCCTTCCTCAGTCTTCTCTTCTCTAGACTAAATAAGGACATTTCCCTCAGTCTTTCTTCATAAGTCATGTCTCCCAGCTCCCTCACTATTTTTGTTGCCCTTAGCTGGATTCTCTCCAACTAGTCCACATCCTTTCTATAGCGGGGGGCCCAAAACTGAACACTGTACTCCAGATGTGGCTTCACCAGTGCTGAATAGAGGCAAATAATCATTTCCCTTGGCCTACTGGCAACACCACATACCAATGCATCTCAGTATGCTGTTAGCCTTCTTTGCAACAAGGGCACACTACTGCTTATAATCAGCTTATTGTGCACTGTAACGTCCAGGTCTTTTTCTGCAGAGCTGATGCCCAGCCAGTCACCCCCGTCCTGTACTGGTTCATGGGATTGTTCTGTCCCAAGTGCAGGACTGTGCGCTTGTCCTTACTGAACCTCATGAGATTCCTTTTGGCTCAATCCTCCAACCTATCGAGGTCACTTTGAATCCTAGTCTGACCCTCCAGCATATCTACCACTCCTCCCAGCTTGGTGTCATCTGCAAACTTGTTGAGGGTGTACTCTATGCCATCTCCCAGGTGGCTGATGAAGACAGTTAACAAAACTGGCCTCAGGAACAACCCCTGGGGCAAACCACTTGATAGCAGCTGCCAACTAGACATAGAGCCATTGATTAGTACTCTCTGAGCCTGATACTCCAGCCAGTTTTCTATCCACCTTGCAATCCATTCATCCAGCCCATACTTCCTTAGCTTGCCCCTGAGAATATTGTGAGAAACTGTATCAAAAGCCTCGCTAAAATTAAGGTACACTGCATCCACTGGTCTCTCTGCATCCAGAGTGCCAGTCACCTTGTCATAAAAGGCAATCAAGTTGGTCAGGCATGACTTGCCCCTGGTGAATCCATACTGACTGTTCCTAATTACCTTTTTCTCTTCCAGGTGCTTAGAAATGGATTCCTTGAGGACCTGCTCCATGATTTTTCCAGGGACTGAGGTGTGGCTGACTGGTCTGTAGTTACCTGGATCCTCTTTTTTCCCCTTTCTCAAATATGATCACTATGTTTGCCTTTTCCAATCATCTGGGCCTTCTCCTGATTCCCATGAGTTTCAAAGATGATGGCGAGTGACTCTGCAAACGCATCAGCCAACTCCCTCAGCATCCTGGGCTGCATTGCATTTGGACCCATGGACCTGTAGACGTCCAGATTTTCTAAGTAGTTCCTAACCTGTTCTTTCAGCACTGAGAGCTGCTTACCTCCTCCCCAAACTCTGCTGACAGGTGCAGTAGTCTGGGAGGTGACCTTGCCTGTGAAGACTAAAGTGAAGAAGGCACTGAGCACTTCAACCTTTTCTACATCCTCTGCCACTAGGTTGCATCCACCATTCAGTAAGGGACCCACACTTTCCTTTATCCTCCTCTTGCTGTTGACATACTTACAGAAACCTTTCTTGTTACCCTTCACACCCCTTGCTAGCTGCAACTCCAATTGCGTTTTGGCCTTCCTGACTTCATCTCCACATGCCTGAGCAATATACTTATATTCTTCCCTAGTTATTTGTCCAAGCTTCTACTTCTTATAAACTTCCTTTTAGTGACTCAGTTTACTGAAGAGTTCCCTGCTAAGCCAAGCTGATCTTCTGCCATTCTTGCTAGTCTTCCTGCACATTAGGATGGTTTGTTCCTGCACTCTCAGTAAGTAAGGCTTCTTTAAATTACAGCCAGCTCTCCTAGACTCCTCTCGCCCTCAGGCTGGCTTCCCAAAGGATTCTGCCCATGAGTTCCCTGAGCAAGTCAAAGTCTGCTTTTCCAAAGTCCAGGGTCCTTACTCTGCTGCTCCCTATCTTTCCTTTCCTTCAGATCCTGACTCAATCACCTTATAGTCACTGCTGCCCAAGTTGCCATCCACTACTACATTCCCTACCAATTCTTCCCCGTTTGTGAGCAGCAGGTCAAGAAGAGCATGGTCCCTAGTTGGCTGCTTCAGCACTAGCACTAGGAAGTTGTCCCCAGCATTCTCCCAAAGCTACCTGGATTGCCTGCCCACTGCTGTATTGCCCTCCTAGCAGATGTTGGGGTGATTGAAGTCCCCCATGAGAACCAGGATCTATGATTGGGAAACCACCACTAGCTGTTTGAAGAAAAACTCATGCACCCCTTCTTCCTGGTCTGGTGGTCTATTGCAGACACCCAGCATGACATCACTGTTGTTGCTTTCCCCTCTGAGCCTAACTCAGGGACTCTCAAGAGGTCTCTCTCCAGCTTCATACTGGAGCTCTGGGGAATCCTATGGTTTTTTATGTAAAAAACTTCCTCTTCCTCTTCTCCCTTGCCTGTCCTTCCTGAACAGTTTGTACCCACCCATGATAGTGCTCCAGTCATGTGAGTTATCCCACCAAGTCTCTGTTATTCCAGTCACATCATAATGCCATGACTGTGCAAGGACTTTCAAATCTTCCTGCTTGTTTCTCAGGCTCTGTGCATTCATATACAGGTGCCTGAAATAACTAGTTGGTTGACCTGATTTCTAAGGAAGTGTGAGAGAACCTTGCCTGTTGCCCCCTCCTGGGTGCTCTTCCTTCAAGTCTCCCACTTGCCTACTTACCTCAGGGCTTTGGCCTTCATCCCCCGGCAAACCTAGTTTAAAGCCTTGCTCACTGGGTTAGTGAGCCTGACCATGAAGACAGTCTTCCCTCCCTTCATCAGGTGGATCCCATCTCTTCCCAGCAATCTTTCTTTTTGGAAGAATATTCCATGGTTGAAGAATGCAAAGCCCTGCTGGTGACACCACCTGAGCAGCCAGGTATTGACTTCCAGGATGCACCTGCTTCTGCCTGGGCCCTTTCCCTGGACTGGAAGAATCAATGAGAACATAACTTGAATGAGAACACTACTTGAGCCCCAGACCCCCTGACCCAGGGCCCTGTTGTCATTTTTTATATGCTCAGGGTCTCCCCTGGCAGTATCATTGGCACCCACATGTATGAGCAGCATGGGGTACTTGTCAGAGGGCCAGATACACCTTGGTAGTCCCTCCATGTCATGTCAGATCTGGGCTTCTGGCAAATGGCAGACCTTCCAAGGCAACAGGTCAGGTCAGCAGATGGCTACCTCCATCCCCCACAGAAGGGAGTCTCCAATCACCACCACCCATTGCTTCTTCTTGAGGGTGGTTATCTCCATCCTTCCCACTTTGGTGAGGCATGACCTGTCCTCCTCCAGCAATGGAAAGTGCTCCTCCCTGTCTGCTTCTAGGACTGCATATCTGTTCTCCAGACAAACCACTACAGATGTAGGTAAAGATATTTGCTTGCTGCTAAAAGTCACAAGCCTCCAGCTTCCACCCTCTTAGGTATCCATGTCCTCTCTCTTCTCTAGCACTGCATCTGACACTTCTTCCTCCACAGCCTAAGAGGTAACCTCCAGCATCAAATTGATGCACTCCTCATGTTAACAGGCAAAATGTAGCTATACTTTCTTTAAATACTTTTCCCACAGAAGTCTTTCCTCACATTAGTATGGGATAACCCACAAGATTTGGTGCTGTAGTTTGTAGCTGGTAGTTCTAATGTGAAAAAGCCACGCCGATGTTTGCCTGTATAAAGACTGTGAATTAGAGAGGCAATATTGGGTTATCAGTGCTTTTATGGGTACACTGGGCAGGATACTGTTACTAGTAAGTTTGGGAAACCCAGTTTAAATATACCCTTCTGTAGCAGGAGAGAGAAAGAAAAAATACATTATTTTGATATTCCTTCTGAATACATTGAAGAAAACAAATAAAAAGTCAAGCTATAAAGCATGAATGCATGCCGACAGGCAGATATATAAATAGAGAAGGCGTTTTAACAATAGACAAATGCTGAAAAGAATATGTTAGTGTCAGATTGTGAATTCTCATGTACTCTAAAAAATATCAACTTTAGCAGGTGCATCTGATTGCGTTAACTACAGAATGATGAACACTGTTTGTTAACCAAAAGATAGGGGTTTAATCTAGATTTTGGTAATCGGTTTGGGTTACTTCTGATAGAATAGGGATGTGCCCCTCACTTTCCCTATTCCACAATGCGTTGCTGGCTCTGGAGTGGGAAACACATGTTAGAGAACAACCAGACAATATTTTTTATTGGAGCCTATAAACCTGAAAGTGCTACTAGGGAAAGTCACAAGCAAAATGTAGGGTTGGCAACTGGGCACCACTACAGATCCTCTGGCAGACCCCCCTACGGCATATATAATACATTTATCCTCTACCTTTGCCTATTCAGGAAGCAACCTAGATATAATGCTTGTTTTCAGCAATCACTGCTCCCTAAGACAAGTGGATAAAGAAGTTATCATTAGCTGGTGAACTAGACAAGGACTTTTATGAATTTCACTAGGTTTTAGCTCCTCATAGCCAGGCCTTGTTCCAGTAAAAGCAGGTATACCCTAGTCCGAGATCACACTCTTTTATGAGCCTAGCAATTGTAATTTAAAAAAAAAAATCTAAATGCATTGTATTAATAACTTCATAAATATATTAAGCTTATCATCAAAATGTACTCTCTACTCTAATAGAAAATAGATCCAGTAGCAGTCGATGTGAATTCCCAACGAGTGTTTATTGCAGTGCAGGTGTCTGGAAGAGAATCTTCACAATGACAAGAACCATTCAGGCCTTATTGATGTAACCCGTAATATTACTGCTCTTGAGCAAAGACAGCTAGATTAGTTTAAAGTTATATGCCAGACTTTATTAAAGAGTGCAATGGGACTTGTCAAACTTCTGACATTTGCTATAATATCTAAACACCCCAGAAGGTACTTATAGCCTTATCCTAGAACTTTTATTCTATTTTCAACACACATGGAGTAGTGTTAAGAAAAGGAACAAACGATTAAATAAGTGACTTTCATTCTCTCTGCAATATTTTAGCTCCATACAGTTTCAACTGGAGACATTACTATCAATTCCACAAAGACTAAACTGAGATTTTGATTCTTGGCTCCACAATTTTATTTATTTTTTATTTTTTTGCTGTAAGACTTAAACCTGCCTAAATGGACTGCAGAAAATCCCTCTGTTGTAGGCAATTCTCAGAAAAAATAGTGCCCACTCTGAAAGAAGGTGTGTGTCAGGATTGTGGTCAGGGGAAAGGAACGCACCTGGAATACAATTCCACTCAAGCATTGCTCCATTTATAAAACACCTCTTTTGCCACCAGGGGCAAAGTGCTCCAGCTTTAATGTTGATCTAATTTGGATAGTATGCTCGATGCTTATATCTCCTTCCCTGAATTCCAGGCAAGTGAATTCAACTAGGTAATACTGGGTACTATATTTAATAACTCCTCCTAATATACTTTGCTTCAGAATTGAACTGAGCCATTTTTAATGCATCACTGGACCTCAGTATACCTAACAGCTTGACACATTGTAATTTCCCTTCACCCAAAACAAATAAACATTTGTCAATGTGCAATAGACAATTTATTGCCCTCATAAGTGTTCTGAGAACCAAAAAGGAATGGCAAACGTAAGGTCATAAGTCAAATGAATAAGAGAAAATGGCAGACCAATTTTCCAGTCAATCTTTTTGTGCATATTTCTATAGTCAGAAAAAGAGATCGGCACTGAGGACAGTTAAAAATTCAGTCACAAATATGTATTTTCTAGAAGGAAAAAATAAGATTATAAAGATACTCAGTGTTAGCTTCATTTCAGAAACCTGGAATCTCACTAAACAAAGAGAAAGGATAAGTATGCCCCTACCTTGCTCCTCAAAAAACTAAAATGGAGACTAGGACAAATTTTTGAGGGGAAATACAAATACAATTGCTGCTTTGCTGTGCACATGGCCCAGATCCTAATTTAATTCACCTTTCTATTTGCTGCAAAGTCTGAAGTTTTGCAATGCTGCGGGTGTTCTCTACTGGTTTGCAAAGTTAACAAACGTGGTTGTCTAAGATCCTCTGATATGTGAATGTGTGCATGCACATACATGCATACATGCACCGTTCCTTTTCAACCAAATTGAAGTAAATTGCTCATAAAAACAACCACATGCACCTAATTTATCAGAACCCATCAAGAGGGATAACGCTAGCCATTTACAGACATTCAGTTTCTACTGAGAAGGTCACTACTCCCCCAGGAGAAACCACGAACGTGCAGATGGTCAGGATTTTTTGCCCAAAGGAAAATTAACTATTCTAGGAGAACATGAAACACCCAGGGAACACCCAGGGTTAAATCACTCCCAGGATAGTTTCTCCTGAGAGAGTAAATATGTGTACAGGTTCTTTTCTGAGAAGCCACATCTCAGTCCTCCACCATCCCAGAGTGCTTTGCTCCCCCTCAACAGAGTGTTGGTCACTTACTGTGCTGCAGGGAGACGCAGGCTGACTGTGAGCTGTCTGGGTCAGCCAATCAGGGTTGTTTGGGCACTCCTACTATTCTGTTTCTGGGCAGCCTGAGGGAGCCTGCAGCGAACACCAAGATGTTTGCACAGGAGCCCCCTCGCTGCATAGCATTTGCATTGCAAACTCTCTGCTCTTCAAGGGCTTAGTATTTGAGTCAGGTATTTCCAAGTAATTTTCCACCAGGACAACAAACCTGGGAGCATTCTCTCAGATCATTTGAACAGTGTATGCAGCTGTTTTGTCCCACAGCATACTGTTTCTTTACTGGTTGCCACCTACTGCTTTTCACTGATTACTGTACAACCAAAAGAACGATGTTGCAGAACAGCTAACAAATGTTGTGTTAGTATTTAATAAGCCTCATGCTGGGTTTTTTTTTTTTTCTCTTTTGATGCTTCTAGAACATTTTCTTTTATAGGTCATAGGCCCTGCAGTACGTCCAAACTTGAGTGCATGAGATGCGCCATAGGGTCCCTCACATCCCATAGAAAATGTTTCATGTAATGATCCTGGAACCAATTTTTCACATTTAACTCTATTCCTGTTAGGGCCATTTTTTCCCACCCAGCTCTATGTGAAGGTGTGGGTTGTGCAGGTTTTACTTACCTGAAATTACTCTGCCCTGGAATGAGGACTTCAGTACTTTATTATACTTGACCTGGTAGATTGCATTCGGGGGTGGCATCAAAATCTAATGCAAGCACTATAGAGAGCCCCCTAAGAAAACCTGCACAGGTGATGGTCTGGATCAATGCACCTTTGTTCCTATGCATTCCACCAATCTCCTGCTGCCATCAACTTTGCAGCTAATACTGGCTCCCAATGATCATCTAATCAAACCAAGCTACTAGGTAGTATATATGTAACCATAACACCTCTTTTGGCTGGACATTGGACCAAGACAGGTCTTTACCATCAAGTTCCAGCTCAGCTTATTCCAGTAAAACTTGCAAGATGAGACTGGAGACTGGCTCCCCCTCATCTGAAGAAGTCATTTGTATTACTATTTCTGAAATCATTCTAGTTTGCATTAATAGCTTCATAAGTGCATTAGGTTCTTCCAGCAGAACACAACCATATGCACCCCTTAATCTCACAGGAAATAAATCTCAATATCAGTCAGTGAGAATTCCCAGTGAGTGTTTATAGCAGAGCAGGTGTCAGGAAGAGAATCTTTACAGTGACAAGAACCATTCAGGTCTTATTGATGTAACCCGCAATATTACTGCTCTTGAGCAAAGACAGAATACGCTGAAGTTGTACGCCAGGCTTTATTAAAGAGTGCAATGGGACTTGTCAAACTTCTGACATCTGCTATAACATCTGAGCACCCAGGAGGCACTTAAACCTTACCTTGCAGCTTTTATTCTTGTTTTCAATATACATGGAGTATAGTTAGAGAAAGGAGCAAAAGATTACGTCATTTTCATTTTCAATACATTTTTTCTGCTCAATACCGGTATTTTCAGTTCAAGGAATGCTTATCAGTCCACAGACACTTACCATTGCTGTAAAAATTACCAGAGAAATTTTAATAAACTTCACAGCTGGGGGAACTGCTTAATTTGGTGAAGAATTAACCCTGAAACAATCAGGCCTAACCTATTTAGGTGCTGCCTGTCCATCTGTATCCAAGGGTAAATGTTTGCTAGTAATGAGACCCTGTCTTAGTTGCCTACAGCATGCCACAGCCAGGTTTGAATTCAAATACAGTGACTAGATCATTTCAACACCCCAGTGTAGGACCACATATGATTATGTAGGTGTAATATGTTGGGAATATTTCAACCTTCTTGGAAATACTACGTTGGTCACTGTAGGAATACACAGGGGTCCTATCCCCTATGGGTTACACTATATCCACTAATATGCATGAATGATGCTACCTAACTAAAGCATCTCTGAAATAAATATTAATATGACAAGAAATGGTATATTTAAGTTAGTTTAACCATTTCTGATGTGGGAAACTGATGCAGAGAGAGTTCTTCTGTTTTGGTAAGAGAAGCTATCTTACTTAATAACATGGCAGGTCACCGTGATTGCACAAAGGGTCAGAGGGCTTTAATTACTCCAGCACATGCTTCCTTACATAGCAGGGTAAGTTCTCTTGCTAAATGGAGATCAGTGTAGTAGTGCAAGAGAGAGAAACAGCTTTTTTTATGTAAGAACTGGAAAATTATACAGCTGTAGAAACGAGCCCACATCAGCTTCCTCCAATGTACCTCAGTACAATTCTTAAACAATAATTTCTATTTAGGTAAATTAGCTAGTTTTCAAACCATAAGCCTGAGGTCTGTAAACCCTTTGCAAGGTCTAAAGGTCAGGCTGCAAGGCTATATATATATAGATAGATATATACACACACACACACATACATATATACACATACATATATAGCCACTTCTGATCCAGCCTGCATAGCATAAGGCACACCATTTCTCTCAGTAATTGCTATACCGAGCCACAGACCGCTGGCGGAACAGCAGAACAACTGTCAGAAAGATAGCCACTCATGCTTAAAAATTCAAGTGATGGAGAGCCTACTGCAGAGGTGAGACAGAATCCGTTTGCAACACTTGATGCTTTAAAATGCACACAGCTGAGCATAGGTCTCAGACTTCCTCACCTTTCAAAAACAAATAGTTTCTTTTGCCTTGCTTGAAAGACACCTTCCACTCAAGCAGTCTTGTCATCAGCCTTTTAGAGCTCACAAGGTCATATTCAGACTCATAAATACCTGGCTTTCTAGGACTTATGTAGACAATAGAAAGGGATATGTTATTTTCTCATCGCAGAATCGTGCAAAGGGCTGACAACCACCTTCAAGAGTGGAGATGAGTTTCTTACAGAAGATGCTCACGGTCAGCATGGTTCTCTTTAATATCCTCATCTGCAAGTCGAAGCTGTAGAGCTGGCTGGAGATGGGATCCTCAATCCGGTCGCACAGTCCTAGCAAGGGCTATGAAGACCATCTAAGTATATACTTAGGATTTAAATGAATCCTCCCAAATGTAACGTTTCCATAGTGCTTTGATAGTTCTTTTCAGATAGCCCTTTCTCTAGTGAGGTTGTTAGACTGCTTGGCAATAAACAAAAATAACTTGAAATGAGATTATAAAGAAATATTTGACTGAACGTGACCTGACAGCGATGGCCACAGAGATACCGCCACTACATTTGAGTGCATTTGATTGTGATTTCAGGCAACTGCCTTTCACAAATGTGAATCTCTCTGAATAGCCCATGAATAGGGAGGGCGAGCACATGTACATACCCACAAATTTCAAGGAAATTAGGCAATGGGCATTACTAAATTTGAAGCCCAACAGAGCAAACCTACAGGACTGCAGGGTTGCTAATAAAATAAATAAGCTTAGAGGATTCAGGTCACTTTGTCATTGGCAGTATCTGCAATAAGTTCATGACTGAAGCACAGATCATTAACTGTTCCTGGGTGTAGAGTGCAGCTCATGAGAAAAAAAGTGCAAAGGCAATTTAAAGCTAATTCGGTGTTCTCTTCATCCCTGTGCCAGCCAGCTGGAAAGGTGAGTTTCGAGCAGCCTCTGGCTTGTACAGTAAACTGCATTCCCACAACACTCATTTTGCAGCCAGGGATGGCTATAATGTAGGCAAGTCCCAACCACACCACAATGACACATTAGTCAGAGAAAAAATATTCACAAATAGGTTGACAATCTGATCCTGAAACTATTTAAGTAATATATTTATAAATCGGAACAGTCATTTCCAGGGGAATGCTGATACAATTTATTGGCTGAATAATATTTCTTTCTCATTTCTTGAAACGTAGGGGCTGAGGCCTAGAAGTAGAATTTTCTTCAGTTTAAAAAACAGTTACTTAAATTGGTACAAACTGCTATGTGTAAACACATCCTCACCTGGCACCAACTCAGCCAACAGAACTGGTTTCATTCCAGTAGGAGGAATCACATGGAGTTTTGACCACGCTGGTAAAATGTTGTTCCCATAGAAAAGATGAATGAGAGTTTTCCTGTATTTTAATGGGGGCCAGGATTTCACTAGTTTGAGTTTAGGACATACAAATAACTGCAGTCCCTTGTTATAAAAGCTCAGGTTTCCCTTCATGGTAAAAATATGTAAGCCAACACCATCAGACAAAGAGCAAAATAAGGAAATGATGCTGAAGATCTGGGCCAGTATCTGTCTGAAGGGTCATGAGTTGCAATTTTAAACTCCTAGATGATCTCAGGAAACACTGAAACACACTCGTGGACTCAGCGCTGGAAGGAAATTTGTCTTAGAAATCAGCTCTTGCTGAGCTAAATACCTTTTCTATTTGCAGTTAAAAATAGAAGCTACCTAGTACATTACCTGTGGCCTTTTTGTAAATATAAAATAATGGGTCAAGGATACTGCTTGATCATGGAGTGGGAAAATAAAACCGTTCTGGTCAGGTTCTGCACCTTTTATATTTTCTTCCCTGAGTCAGAGTCTTGGGTCGACATCTCTGTCTGTTTTCAGAGAATAACTCGTATTCCGCAGGAACAGCCTTTAGTCTTTTACTTTAAAAAGTTAATACAGGGATTTAGCACTGGCTCCAAGGGGGAATCCTGAGAGCCCTTCCCAGAGCCCCTCCATCGCAAGTTCCCAGGGCTTGGATGGGCAATCTATGCCCCGCTGACCCGGGCAGGAAAACGGGATGCACTGCCTCCCCCCCAGCAACTTGTGAGCCCTGCTCCCCTCCCCAACCTCTATCCTGCCTGGGGTTGATGTCCATGCCCCGACCCTAGATAAAGCCCAAGGACCCCCATGCTGCCGAGTGGGGTGAGCACGCCTCTCTCCGCTGGCTGCTTGCAGCTGCCTGGCTGATGCCAGGGCAGCAGGGGGGAGGCACATGCCAGGCCTCTAATTACGGATGGCCTGCTTGGCTGGGTTTGGCTGACCTCGGTAATGTCCGGCAGGCTGGGAGACATGCAGAAGCACCCCCGCCCCCCTTCTGGTTTCTACCAGTTCAGGGATTTGTCTGCCTCCCCCAGCCAAAGAGCGAACCTGAGATCTGTTCGTTAACGGTCTGAACTATGCTGCTTAGAGAAACCTGCATAAATTGAGTAGATTCTGCCTCAGGCCTTTTTGACTGTCTGCACTTAGCCTTGCTCACATATAGTCATACATGCCCATATGGAGACTACTTGACAGGATAGTACACTTCCAAAAGGTAGACAAATATTTACTTTGGAAAAAGCGATGAGCTAGATTAAAATCAGTCTTTTAATGTTTTCTGTTGAAACATTTAATTTGCTTCTACTGTGTTAAGGGTCAGCAGGGAACCCTCTCTTTGCAGGGATATAGCTGCTAATTAAACATAATGATCTAATTTGGATTTTAAAAAAAAAATATTAGAGAAAGAAACCCGTTCGGATTTTTTGTGCCCTTCTTTTGGTGTTTGAAATAGCCTGCACAGAATGACATTATTTCAATTTGGAACTGTCAACAGAATTTGTTAAAATTCCCAATACGAACACACACACACAAAATGCAAGCTTCAAAGGTTTCAAATCTTCTTTTTTTCCCCAAAGAGGACAAAGCAAAGTAAATGGGCTATTGTATACAGAATCTTCCTGCTCCCTACCAGACAGAACAAAAGTTTCTTGCTGGTCCCAGACCCTGTATGGTGAAAGGTTTGAGCTCATCTGCTGAAGTTTCAGTTGGCCATTATGTGAGCACAGTAAGTCCCAAAATCTTTAGGTGACTGATCGCACATTTGTTAAAATGCCAAAGGTGCATGCATCACACGTAAGGACATCTCTGACCAAACAGAGTGTGTTGCCTTTATTCCACCAGTGCATTGCATTTATCTTTTTGGTGGGTTTGTTATGCAAACAAATGTGACCAGTGACAGCCCACCCCAACTCTGTGGCTTTTGATGTAGTCTATACCAAACCTCTTTCTGTATTGTTTTCATATGCAACTGCACCGTAACAATGACAGATTTAGCCAACAGAGATATAATAGTTATACTAAGATCATTGCAGTCAGCTGGGTTTATTTAACTAATTAAATAGCTTTTCAGTCACCTTGTATAGCTTCAGATCAAGTAATGGAGGTATTGAAAATAAGGCCAGGATCTGCTCTCTCTCTCAGAAGGAAAAAGGCAGCTGATTTCTGCCTCAGTTTCCCCTTCCCTGATTAATCACTCTCATCCCTCTTTGGGGGGAAAAATACACACTCCTTCTATTTAGCCTGCTAGAAACTAATGGAAATTTTGTGTCCTACAAGGTAGAGTGGCATGTTCAAAAGAGAAACAAAGCAGGGACTTTGATTCAGTCACAAGCCTTTCTGATCTGCTTTGCTGGCACTGTGGGGCAGATGCTGAGTCTTCTCGCTTTGTAGAGTGCCTCCTACATCCAGATACCAGTCAGGATCAGAGCATGCCTCCCATCATCATCAAGGCCTGATTCTGGAGAGTGATGAAGGCACTCAACTTTCCTTAGCTTCCCGCTTCTGGAAGTGGCAGGGATTCAGATGATAAATACTCTGTTCCACCTTGAGATCTGGTTTGTTGTGAAGGGTCTGAGAACTAAGTGTTACGCAGCCTCAAATTGCACTGGCGCTACCATAGATGGGAGACACCTGGCTCCTGAAACAAAAGTGTCTCAACACAATAATGAGCTGTTAACCAATTTAGCACAGATGAAGTTATAAGGGAGCAACACCTGGATTTTTTTCAGCTCTGGGAACAGCCTGGGAATTGATTTCTAGATGTTTGTATTCTTTGCCTATAGCCACTTTAAGGAGTTTAGGTGCTTAAATATACAGATACTATCTTTTAAAAGTACCCCGTGTGTCAAAATACTTAACTCTAATGCAACCACCACTTCCAAAAGGTGGCTCTTTGTGTACCCCATACAGAATTCAACACCTGTTTCAGTTTGCATTGGTTATTGAACTGCAAGCATTATTTTTGATAGAGAACAGATGTTTTGCTCTCCTAAAGGTACCAAACACATGTCACTGAAAGAAAGTACAGGAGATTTGAGGGTGGAGGTGGGGGATGCTATGATTGGTTTAGTGGGTGAAAAATTCTCCTCCCAGCTTACATCTATCAGGTGGGTTTGAAGCAGATAAAACATATACTGGTGTTTTAATGTTTAGGAGGGCTTGCTTTTTCCTTTCTTCTCTTTTCTGTTTGTTTTTTTTTTATCATGGCAGGAAAATAATTTCTTTGATCTATTCCTCAGCCAACACACAGATCACTAATGCTGTCTGAAAAAAAGACTAATACTTCCAAAGCAACACAAATTCTTGAAGAACTACAAATATGTTTGCTTGATAAATTATTTCTTCATTCCTATATTCAAAGAAAGCGCATGTATTTTCACACACCATTGGACATTGAGAGATACTGTGAATTTCCATAGAAAAGCTGTTAGTAGATTTTTTATTATTATTATTTTATTGAAGTGAGGTTTGCTAGGACTTTTCAAAGCACAGTCAAAAACTCAGCAGTTCTCTGAAAAGCCGTACTGAGCATGCTCCAAATTATTAATAATATATAACATCAGAATATACTTATAATTGGAAACATTTATATATTTTGGTTAAAACAGGCTGATGTGTAAACAGTGAAGTTGTGTTTCAAACTCCAAGCTGCCTCCCAAATTTTAATGTAGGTCACAATAATTAATTCTAAGTTGAATTGACAAATTGAATTAAATGTACCCCCCAATTTTCCATAAAGTCTTTGGCACAGCAATACTCTTCTTACTGGGAGGGTGTATATGGGACAAGAGGGTTGTTCATGGGGAAGTTTTTGGCTCTTGAACCAGATGGGAGAGTGTAGCAGAGGCTCCTTGATTTCTGCACACCTGGCTAGGGACTTTATAACCTCTTTCCTCTGTGAAAGGCACACTGCCCCAGGGTGCAGAAGTTGCTGGAAAGAAATGAGAGTAGGTACAGGCCATGTTTCCAGTGCAAGCCACCTTTTCTGAATCCAGGATAGAGTTGGGCTTCTTGGGCTGTTTTTTTTTTTTTACTTATTTGCCAACAAAAAAAAAATCCACTTCCAGTTAGCTGAAGCTACTGGCAAATTGAAGCTGAACAAATTCAAGCCAAAATATATTTTGAAAATGTCCAGTTGTTTGGATGCATCTAAAACATTATCTGGGAACACATAATAAAAGTTAAAGTTTTTTTTATGAAACCAAAGGAACCGGTTCCCGTTTTTACCCATAGTATAGTTGTTAGAGGAGACCTAGGTTTAAATCCTTCTTATTTCTCATGGGATTTAAACCCACAATTGCCATATCCCAGAACAGTCCCCTAACTACTAGGATAAACCCTTTTTTCTCTGAATATTTAGGTAGACCTTGCAAAGTAGAAAAATACTAACTGGATAAGCTGAGTGCTAACTATCCCAGAAGTGACCATGGTGTTTAGAGAAATCTCTTGGCAGATGGCTGATATGGGTTTCTTGATTCAGGGAGAACAAAAACCCAAACATTTCAGGTAATTATAATCAGATTTTTTTTCCCAGTTTATTCACCAAACTGAAAGTTTTTCTCAACTTTAGTTTGCCTTCCTGAGAACAGATAATGACCAATGAGAGTCTTAGCAAAAGATGGCTGGAAATCGCCCAGAGGTTTCCAGAAGAGGAGTCGGGAATACAGTGAACAGCAAGGCTGGGACTGTGAAAAGCTCTGTGGGCAGATCCCTCTTACAAAAGCACCAAGAACTTATTGAGGAATAGTGGACTACCCAAGCCCTGCTTGCCTCAAGAATAAGCAGAAGATAGCGGCAAAAAGAAAATGGCCTTCACTTACTGTATGTTTGCCGGGTGCTTCCTGCCCAACCTGAGAAATTATTTCCTGTTTGATTTCATGCAGGGATCTGAGATTGGGGAAAAATAAGTCACAGACTTTTACAAATTGACGAAAATTGGAATTGAGTCAATATAAAAGTCCTGTTCAGTTTTTGCTTTTGATTTTATACCAATTAGTGTAGTATGCATTGACTAACATTTTGAAAAAAATCATTTTGATGAAAAGGACCAAACTTTCTAGTTTTTGACAATGTCCATTCTTTTACCAGATATTTTTCAAATTCAGTTTTTGCACCAGATACTGATCTTAAATAGTTTTGTTCACAGACAAATTAGCATTTTTCAGAAAAGACACCATTAATCAAGGCATTTCATACCATTTCTAATAGTTTCCCAGGTACCCTAGGTCCATAAAATCGCAGTCTAATTACATTTGTGATACCATGTGCAGCTTTCTGTAGGGCCTGCCAATTATCAGTAAACTATTTGCAATTATCCAAATAGAAAGTTATTCTATAAAAACAGAGTAAATCCCATATAGATTGAATATGTGTATGTATTAGAAGATAGTTAATGAAACTAGACTACTACTGAAAGTTGCCTACATCTGGTCTGCGTGTTCAAATGATTGACTGTTTCATTGGCATTGTAAAAAAAAAAAAATGCAACCAAAATAAGGGGGGAAACTACAAACTTAGCAATTAATTTAGAATTGATTAATATACAATAAATGTCTCAAGTAAGCAAGTTACCAATAACCCTGAGTTACAACTCAGCTATTTTAATTTACTCAAGAATTTACTTGGGGACCTTTCTGATTGCTTAGGGAAAATTTCAGAAGCTCTGGTCTCTTTTGTTTCATTTTTTAAGACATCACAAAACAAGCTATCATTAATTCACTAAGAACACCATCATGTATTCTTTAAACACTCAAACTCCATTTATCATGCTGACACATTTGAGTGGGCAGGAGAGGCAAGGGGAAGCTCAAAACATATACTAACAGTATTGTTTTATGTCAGAAATAATACTGTCCTAATATTGAGGTAATACTATTAATGCCAGCATTTTTAAAGACTCTGTGGACAATCCATAATTATTTTTGTCATCCTTTCTAAATTATCAAGCATTATGAAAATTGACAAGGTCATTGTTTTATCTGCAATGAAGTCAAAGAAATTGCCAGAGATATAGCAATAGTATTCCACATATAATTACCACAGCAGTAATTTACACAATAAAGGTCTCATTTCATTACAGAAGCCCATTACACTGAATGATGTGTTAAGCATGATTTATCTCTTGGAGGTAAATATTCAAGACTAGACCCCTTATAATGAAAGCAACTCCTCACTGTTCTCCATTTGCATTGGACTTCAGAGTGCTGATACAACAAAAAGGAACCAGCATAACTACTGAATATTCTATGTAGCATGTGATTTATAGACATGAAGGAGATGGATCAAATGTGGCTGGTAAGAATAGCATTGTGAACTTCTAACAATTGCCTATGTATTCAAATTTTGGGAAAATATTTAATATAACTATATGCAAAGTCAACACCTTAGACGACTATCAATTTAAAGATGTCAGCTACAGACTTCCAGTATTATTTTTGCCCCACTGAGGGATATAGATTGAAGCAAATGAAGAAAAGGTGATGAATGGAGCAGTGAATTCATGGTACCTTGTAGGGAGTCAGTCTTGAGCAGGTTAAATTCAGGATGAATTTTTACTCATCGTTGGTTTAGTACCAGTGGAAAGAAGGGACTACACAGGTTCAACTTTCTGAGGGAGGCCACTAAATCAAGAAACATATTATTCTGGCCACACCTCCTTTCTTTGTTTTTCTGGAAATTCATTATGAGGTTATTCCTTAAATTAAATCTCTGCTTCTCCTTGATGTCCCTATTCTTTCCTTTATAGGAGAAGTTAAATTAACTTTCTATTGCTGCAACCTGGGCCACCCTATGCACTAAACCACTGGTTCTCAAACTTTTTCGACTGGAGGCACCCCTCCATAACTTTTGTGGAATAAGTGGTATCCAATTTCAAAAACTAATTTATTACAGTGTTTACCTCCTTGCAAAGGGGCTAGACACAATGCAGGTGGGAGACTAGCTACTCAGGGACAAGCTTAAGTCTGCTCTTTGTTGGCTAAGAAATGGCATTTAAAGGTTTGCTTTTTGGGAATTGGCTTATAGGTATATGTATATGCATTAGAATGGTTCAGGATGGGCAGCAGGGGTTAACTGATATCTAAAAAGCCTTGGTATCACACAGTTTCATACAGTCTTCAAAGTATATAGGCTAACACAGCAAAGCCAGCAAGGACACACAGCCTGTGAAAGGGGGGACCATGTACCATGCTTTTCCATAACATGAGACAAGGGTAGCACCAGCTAACAAGGCCCCAGAGCAGGGTGGCCTGAGTCCCGGTTTGCAGGGAACAGACCAAATTATGAGAAGCCCCGGAAAGAATAAATTAGTACGTGTGCATGTGATGAGCTAGAACCACGCAGAGAAACCAACCATGGATCAAGAGTCATCAGGAGGAAAGGACAATATAAAAGCAAAGGCTTGAGATAAATAAAGGATCCTTCCCTCCCATCCCTCCCTCCCCGTCCTGTCCGGGTCCTCCTTCTCCCTGACAGGGGGAAGGGTCCCCAAGGCCACCATGGGCAGATGGCACACCACCAGCCCGTCTCATCTACCCCACTGGAGGGTGGGTGTGAGCTTCAGCATCCCACATCCAGACTGCTGACATCTGGCACCTAAGAAAGACTGCATCCTAGCCAAATGTACGGTAAATTTGCCTATTCTCAAATGGAAAGGTCCCAGAAGGGGAGACGGATGGATGGCAGGGACAAGGTCTCCGGGTCCTAAGTAAAGCATTCAGAAATGACACAGTTAAGACTGCAGGTTGCTTGTATGCTTGAGTATCCTTAAGTATACTCTGCTGTTCATCAGGGGGACTTTTTTACTTGCCTACGTAGTTTATCTGAACTAATGCAATATAATATTTTTGTAGTAGCTTAAGCAAGCATGAATAAAATGTTTATGCATAATATAATCATTATTATTCCAGAAGTTTAAATAGGAATTTACACACATATACACAGTGTATACATATATATGTTTTCACACACTTGTGTGTGTGTGCATGTGTGTATCTAGAAAAACATACATCATTTTGTTATACTATTATATGCCTCCATATTACAGCAAAATACTAACCTAGGCATCCCATTCTATGACTGCATATCACTAGGTCAGCACTCAACCCTGGCTGGCTTTTAAAGATGAAGAAATTGTTCAGAAGTCAGTCAGAAAGGTCCCTTTAATCTCACATAGTCGCACATGAAATTTTGGAAGTTGATATTTATCACTAAAAATAGCAGCTGTTTGTATTATTCTGAGACCAGCTTTGTGTCTGTAGATGGTCATGTACGTAGGAACAAAGCAAATTCTACTGAACCCATTACTGCCAGCTGCTTGAACAGTTATTGCAGCAGAACAGTAGTACACCATTTGCTTCACATGCTGAAATAATGGTATTTGATGTTTGGGACGTATGTACTGCTAAATGAAGTCTAAAGACTTCTTGAACAAAACACTTGCATTCTGCACCTCACCGCCTGGCTTCCCTTGCTCACGTACTCAGAAAATAACTTTTCATGGTGCTGGCCTTGTTTGAGATTATGTAGCTCCAATGATTTCTCATTGAAAGAACTGGTTTTCATGGCAACTAAGTCATCTTAATTGCATTACAACTGACCTTCCTCGTTACACTCCATTCTGGTCAAGTGTTGCCAAACACCAAGGGTGTTCTTCCTTCTTAGTAAACCTAAGCAGTCATCCCCCCTTCTTTTGGTGATAGCACTCCCTCCTCCATGATACTTAAATTAACTTTGGAAGACAAGATTGCAAATTCTGTAGTGAGAAAAGGAAAGAGAAATGGACACCCAAGAGTTACTTTTTATGGGATCTCTAAATTATGCTACAAAAGAGCATGGAATTGCAATGCCCTGCCTACAAGCCCTTGAGAAAAGCTTTCATTCCTCCCCAGACATTTCTTGCATTCTGCCCTGTCTCCTCCCTAGTGTGCTTTTGAAAGCTTTCCAGTATCAACTGCAACTTAATTCCAATTTATTCTCAACTGCAATAGTCAATATTACAGTACATCTAATTAATTACTGCTGTAGAACTGCTACCAGGGTTCTTCTGAGGGACAGGTAAGTCTGTAGATTTCAGTGGGATACCTTTTTTTCTTTACTAACAAACATAGCTGTTTGCTGATGGATATGGAAGAGTTCATGGCCAGGAGATATAGTATATATCTTATGTCTGGGTATAGGGAATTTGGATGCCTAACATTTTAGGATGTGATTGAAGTAACTGGAGGCATTTGCCATCAAAGTCAATAGAACAGTACTATTGAGATCAAAGTAGTTCAATGAAATAATACTTTTTGAAGTTTTCAAGTCATATAAATCGAAGATATTTTAGTCCATTTACTCCTGTAATTTCCTGAACTCCTGAGTGCTTAGAGTCAGTGCAGGGGACATTGGATGCAAACTAATGTTTTGATGCACAAAGATCTGAAAGATGCAGTCAGAGTCCAGGTTAATCCACAGTGACAGGTAGGTCTCTTTCTTTTACAATGCAATTGATTGTGCTCTTGGAGTTTGCTTGTGGAATTAACTTGCCTTTGCCCTCCAAAACAAAGTTTGGTCTGCTGCATGATATGATGGGAAAAGTTAACTGTTAATATTATCTGCTCGGGGCAGAGGCTACCCACTAGTTTGCATTTATGCAGAATTCAGTGGAATGCATCCATTTCTGAATGGGACCCCTAAATGCAAAGCCATTAGCTTTCTTTAATATTTATTAAATACGCTAATTTGAGAGGGAGAATGGGGCTGGAAGTTTCTTACTATTTGGATCAATATGTTCTTAAAGAGAGACCTCAATATTCTTTCCCCTGAATTGGATCCTTTTAGTTTATATAAACACTTTCCCTCCCCTACAGGTAATCCACTTATTGTCAATTATTTTATAATGGATTAACTTTTCCCTCAACCCCTTGCTGGCCCAAGTTAAATCAAACCTGGAGAATAGTGAAGAAGGAAAAGCATGGTTACTCAATGCAAGATGTTCTTATCTACCACAAAACCTGGAACAGGAAAGCTTCCTCAGTGCTTAAAGTGCACTCTGGCTACGCTTCTATTGACTTCAGCAGGCTTCAGATCAAGCCCCAAGCACAGTAATAGAAAAACTCAAGCTAACTTCAGTAGTAGTCGGGTCTGACCTTTAATATTCTTCCTTGACCCTTACTGTACCTTTACAAAGCAAGCACTATTTTACTGGTATCAATACCATTTGTATGAAGGATGATGTCCTGGTCTGGCCTGATGATAAATGCCTCAAATGGCCTGTGCATTCAGTTAGAAGCAGTACCGTTTATTTTTCCATGCATGTACCCTCAAGAGGGTGTAACTGCAGGAAAGCGGTTTTATTAGTCTCCTTTGTGCTCTGATATCATGGTATTTAAGGGTACTTTTCTTGCAGATGCTAGAGGGTCTGATAAAATAAGGTGCAGGAAAGTATAGCTGGCAGCACTGCATCTGAGAGCACAGCTTTCCACACACATTTGTGTGTGATGGGAGCCAGGCTCTGACACTGTTCTTAAAATCTCAAACACATGGAAATTTTACAGATGGTAGGCCAGATGCACAGAAATATATGCCTTCCTGGAGTCATTTGTCAAATATATAGTACATGTACCAGTAAATGGGTAACTTCTAAAGTATAGTCTCAGCTCCCATTTTCTATTTCACTGATCCTTCCTTCTTGCTATATTCTTTCCACTTAGCTTTATCAATACAGCTTGCCACTCTCAGCTCCTCTGATTAAGTTTTACTACATCATTCCAAAGCTGGATGGGAGATCCTCTGACTGCATTTTAATAGATAGATGGGAATATTATAGAGCTCAATATCTCTGTAGGAAATATATATCTTTTAATTTTACGGCAGACATCATTTTTTTCCACTGATACTGTAACTGATTTTATATCAGAAGCCCCTGAAGGTATAACAATCAGCACAATTTGGAGTATTTGTTTTTCCTCTGGTCCCTGTTACACGTTACATATATTACGCAATTAACTGGTCACTCTTGCAATTAATTTAGCCTGGCCCCACATGCAAAGTAATTATCACACTATTAACTGGGTAATTGCATAATAAACAGAACAGCCACACGTGCCAAGTAATTATCATACCATATAAATGACTATCCAGCTGTAAAAAGAACCAGCCAGCTACTAAATTAGTGCTTGGGAATGTGTAACCACTCTATAGATGGTTTCTATCTAGCCTTAATTTGAACACATGGCAGAGCCCTCAGATCTATCACAAAAAAGAAAGCCTAAAATGAAGAATGCTACAATTTCCAGCACTCTACATAGGAGACACTTTAAAATACAGTCATGAATATTTTAAACCTATAGCTGTAGTACATGCCATTTACCCTATTAGGTTAGATAAAGGCTAATGTACTTGTTGGGAAAAAGTCAGTTTTGCAAGACTCGCCCAATACCAACCTCACTGGAACCTTGAGCTCTTCTAAATCTTTCATCCCAATTCAAGATACCATTCCAAAAATTATAGGAAAATGAAAGTTACAGGCATTTTAACTGGGTTCCAGAAAGTTTCTATACGAGTAGAGTGTCCTGGATGCATCAGCGCTACGTGGGTTAGTGCTATGTTGTTCCTGATAGAAGCAATGTGAAAGTTCAGTTCTTCACTTGCGGGGCTGGCAACACGTGTAATATAGACAGAACGCTTCCTAAGGTGGCAACACCTCCTAAGCAAATCAACACTTGTAAACCTGCCAAAGTGTTACAATAAAAAATTAGGAGACTGATGAATAAAAATTAAAAGAGTGATCAATTTATTTATCCCGTCATGCATAGGTAACCAGCATGCAGGAATCCCTGGGAGTGTCTACATGTCTCACTGTGGCGACATTGTTACTGCACCATGATTTAGTACTTCATTTTGGAAGTATTAAATCACAGTGCAATAACAGCCCGTGTTGTGCACCGCATGTGTGACACGCGGTTATTTTTAGCAGCTACTTTGCCGTAGCCACCATCTGTACCGGGGAAGCACATTGCTAGCCACATGTAGACAACTTGTGGATGCTACATCGCCGTAGTGCGTTCCCACAATGATGTAGTGTCATGTGTAGACGCACCCCCCTATATAAAAGAGGTAGGTCACATTAACAGAGATCTTGAACTCAGGGCATGAAATAGCTTATCTTTCAGGAAAGATTACTTTTCAATGTACCATTGCACTCAATTAACCCTCTCTGCCTTGAAAATTGTCATGTGCAGATAAAACTATTATAAATCTTGGCATTATTCTGTACACACGAGGGGATGAAGTGGGATAACCTCCCGTTTTTGCACCACATAGAACCCTTGTAAAACACCCGATATCTAGCAATAAATCTGTTTATTTTTGTTCTGGTTCCTCCATTACTTTCTGACTGCTTCTGTTTTCTGTTTGGAAGCACTTGATTGTACCATTCTCTGTCTGTTTTCGGTATCATAAAATGAAATTCACCCCATTGATCAAAAGATGACCTCTATCCAGCGCCTCTTAGATTAGAGGTAACAGCAGGCTGCTGTCTAACTGAGAAATAATTTCTCCAGCTCCTTGAGCTCCTTTTTATTATGACTGCTTGCTAAAATGTCACTTAAAGAGCTAAGTGGAAAACAAATAACAATGCCTTCATATAAATATTTGTGTTGTGATTTACCAATACAAAGCTAGTTAGCACGTATTGTTTTAGAATCATTTTCTTTTATCCTTAACACTCCAAAGACGTGTTTAAAGTCACAGAACTCAGAACATTAAAGGAAAACGTAGGGAGAAATGTAAATCCTATCTTTTTTAAAGCTAGAGGAGATTCAGCTGAAAAGCAACAAGATATACTGGATGCACATATGGATGGTGTTTAAACTGCGCATATTTAGGAACAGATTTTTAAATATCAGTGTTAAAGATCACATTAGAATATATTATCACATTCTACACAATAACATAGTAACATTTGTTATAGATCTATAAAAAAAAAAAAAAAAAGCAGGGAATAAAAATTGCACACTATGAATAACCACATGTTGTATTGTAAGTTTTTCAGAGCACTATCCCAGATGTTTATTTGTCCTAAGGTTAAAAAAGAGATACAGAGAGAGAGAGAGAGAGAGAGAGAGAGAATGGAAGGAAAAAAAAAAAGCAATTGCCAGTATCGTGGATATTTTTCCTATCAGTTGTACCCAACCTCCATTTCTAGAGGGTGTTGTTTTGACAGGAGCATGGGTACAAAATATTTAACTGAATTTAGATATGAGAACTTAGTTATTTGAGGCCTCCCAGCCAATATTGGCCTTTGCTTCCATTGCCTTGGGTCTTGCCACCTTTGTCAGTAAGGGAATGTTTAAGGACCTGTCAGATCTGCATGGGTTTCAGGTTCAGTCTTCTCATCCTTTCCTTTCTCTCTCTTGAAAAACATATTCTGTAGGAATAAAATGAACTTTTATTCTCCCCAACAAAACTTTTAGAGCCTCATACCCTGGAATGGGTTTTTGACAGCTGACCTTATTTTACCAAGTAATATATCAAAGCAACACAGGTCTGATAGTATATTACACTGGTATGGATGAAGTATTGCACTAATATATCATGAAAGTAATGTCATTTTTATGATGTATTTGCACTAATATGAGCTTGCCAGCAGAATCCTTTCCTAGTGACTTAGGCCCTTCAAGGTTTACTTAAAATAAATATTTATTTTGTGAATCCTTTTGGGACACGAAGTAGAGTGCGTGTATTTATACCATGTTTGGAATAGCCATTGCAGAGTATTTTCAGGGTTGAGATAGGTGAATGGCAATAGTTTTAGAGCAAACATTGAGTCTTGTCAAAACACAGATCTCCCTTCTTTTGAACAAGGATTTGCTACCATTACCAGCCCTTTTCCTTACCATTTTCCAGTTTCATAGATCTTCCTTATATTTGTTGAACTCAACCAACTGAGCTTGATTTTTGGGCATAGTGGAAGTGGTTTTGTAAAAGGAAAGATTTTTCACAAATATCTGTTCAGTTCCAAGAGGGAAAAACGTTCAGTGATCCACAAAATTATGGAAATGGATACATCAGCCTTGCCCTGGCTCTATTTTCAAACCACATTGTGTGAAGAAACCCTAGGGAGCGTGTTATAGGACACAGATTTTGCTACATTTAAGATTCTCTATGGCCACAGTAGAAAGTCTGCATCTAAGCCATTTAGCTATAGCAAATACCACCATCACCATGACCCCCCATAACCTCTGAAGCCTATAAACTGGTACCAACCTGTCAGAAACTTGGACTGAAGTTAAAGAAATGAGGCTGAAAAGAGAAATGTGTAGCATTACTCAGAATAAGAGACATAAATAAAAAGCCAAATTCTGTGGAGAGTAGACTGGGAAGAATTTGGCTCATAGAAGCACTGGATATATGTCAGCATTTCAAACAAAAGGGACAGGAACAGCCTGTGAAATGACTATATTAGAACAGTGATAATAGGTTGTTCATACTCATTTGATCAATTCTCACTCTGTAACCTCCAGACAATACATTGTTTTAACACTTAGGGCATGTTCCCAAGAGAAGATGGCAAAGTTTCTCAAAGACTACTCCTTACAATCTTACAATAATGTAGTTTGGGGCATCCAGCAGTCAGCTACATATTATCTGAAAGCTACATATCTCTGTTGAAAAATACAGACCGATTGTAAACTTTCTGGGATCATCTTTCTAATCAGTGTTTCTATAGAATTTAGCCCAATGGTGGTGTTGATGATTTGAGCACCTATCTTTTAGGATAATATAAATAATTATACCTAGATCTTGATTTTTACTCCGGTGCTCAAAATTGTGGTAATTTGCAAGGTCAAAATCTTGGTTTGGAGTGTTAGCAGGATTTGCAGGCATTACCAGGTATTACCTGACAGGGGTCACAACACAAATGCTTCTGTTATGGCCCCCTTCTATACACCCACTGTCTGACCATCCCATAGTGCAGAAACATCTGAAGTGACACAGGAGCTTCCTCACCAGCACACAACCTCTCGATGCCGCACCCAAAAAGAAACAGCTCCAGGCGTGGATCAAGAGGCTGAAGAAAATACCTGACAGTAGAAAAATGGACTTTCCAGCAGCCAAATCCTTACCGCTAGGGGCTAATGAACCATGGGAAAAGGTGGTGATGTCTCAGTCGCCTACGTACTAGAGTTGGATGCTCCAAGGAACTAAAGAAGAAGTGGATCTATACCATTGATTCAACTACCTGTGACACAGAGCCTCAGACTATGCAACACCTGCTGTAATGCCCACTGTTTGAAAGCACGCGTACAATTAAAAACTTCACAGAGTACAATAAACAAGAAGAGGCACGTGCAACAATATGGTCAAATGTGGTATGGAGACATGAGGCGAAGAGGACAATTATGGTGCTTCAGGCAAACCACCAAGCTCCTCAGAAAAAAATGGAATAATTATACCTTCTTCACCTGGGTGTTGCAAATTCCACCGGTATACAATAGTTTTTGAGATAGTCAATCTGTCCTTTATTTCAATAGATTATAGTCACTATAGATGGGGCGTTTGATACCAAATAAAGATCATGGACAGGTTGACAAATAAATCTGGTCTATTCCCTTGAATGTTCCTATTAGTTGTTACATGACATTTTACAAAACAACAAGTCATATAATAGCAGTTACTGTAATTACGTTATCTAATATAGCAGGAGGTTTAAAAACAGTGATTCCATTTTCCTCACTTATCAACTTAAGGCTCACGATGCATCCAGCAATAGCGCAAAAGATAAATATGTCACTTTATTTACAGTTTACATCCCAATAGTCGATGCACGTCATGCAGAAATTGACCTTTTGAAGAACTATAGCAGCATATTATTTTTGCAGCAGTAAAATTGATGGAAATTGATGATGCCTGAAAAACACACAATTATAGTGTCTTGATTAAAAATGGAGCACATTTCAACTAACTTTTTTTTCTTCTTTGTATGATTATGATACACAAGTACTAACATTAATGGTATTTTTTTTTATATAATGAACCATAAAATTACAGTTGGCAGTCAAGAGCACTCTAGCAGATAAGTAAGGCAATTTTCCTCATCATTTTTCCCTTTGTTGTCAATCTTGTTGCATAGCCCATTGCCTTTCCAATGAGCTGTAATGTGAATATTCAAGATTTTGCTTTCCCCTGGTGTATAAATTCTGGTTGAAATAGTTCAGTTTCATGCCACCCATTTTTAATAGTTTTCATCAAGTAAACTTAATGTTTTCAAGGTTTCCACTAGTGATGTGGTAGAATTTGCCTCCACATTGACAAAAGAGTAATGATATTTAAATTGTACAGGCATTAAACAATCAGCAAAAGAGCTCATTGAACCTGCTGTACAAAGATTCTTGAAGTTTGTTTTTATTTTAGGAACCTCAGTCTACTAACACAATCTTCCAGTTATTTCAACTCAGTACAGCACATTTCATGAAGTTCAACATGTTTGAACACCTACACATATAATGTATGACAGCTGGATTAACAACCAAAGCAGTCAGGAATACATAGTACTGTTTTAGCTCTCACATTAAAGTATTTAAACAGCATTTGACACAGTCAAGTTCCCAATTTTCTGTTAATTTACAATTCAACATAAATGGCTTTTTGGTAGAGGAGAGGTATGTGCGTCATGCGGCCTCTTCCTTTGCTCTTTTCAGGATGACAGTGATAAACTATTAAAATGTTATGCATCTTGATGGTATTGGAGACTGGACTTCAGTGCACAGAGCTATCTCACTTCATTTTGTAACTTAGCTAAGTTACAAAAAATTAGAATGGCCAACACGACCTAACTATCAAGCTAGACAAATACAATTAACAAATAAGAGCGACAAACTTTTTGCTGTGAAATATTTTTCAATAGAAACTAGTATCTGCTGGATATAGAGACTAATAGAAATTAATATAGTATAACAATTAAAAATCACATTCATTCAGACAATGATTAACCCATGACACATCCTGGGCTAATATTCTTCAAGTTAAAACATAAGCAATTCTTTAAACATACCAGGAGGTTCAAAAGGTAGCAGAACACCAATTGGTATCAATGCTGCTCACCAGTAAGGCTCATTGTTTTTATAAGGGCTTTGATACAGCTTACCTGTGTAATGTCGACAATCTGTGGCAAGTTGTGATGTCATACAAGTATGGCACTTTTAGAACAGTCTCAGGTGAAGACTTCATGTCGTTTCATGCCTACATGACTGTGACTTGACATTAGAGGGCTGGTGAGCAGAGGCCTGGACAAGAGTCCAGGACTTTATGCCCCCACTGTGGTGAGAGTGGAGGGGATAGGGTGGCATGTAGCTTGAAGGTGGAGAACCAGTATGGGGTCTGTGGTTTCCCTCCCTCCACAGCCAGCAGAAACCCAGCCAGAAGAGAGGATCGGAGAGGAGGAATCTTAAAAAAAAAGTTTGAAGTGAGGCTGGGGAGAGTAAAGAGAAAGGACTGAAAAAAAGATACATATTTTTTAATTTAAGGACTAAAATCTGCCATCTGTCTCCCTGAATTGGGATTGAGTTGGAGATGGGGAGTTCACGTAGGGGTAGTAGTGGTCATGCTGGCTGGGATGGGGGACCTGTCCTGGCCTGGGGGACTTGGGAAGGGCAAGAATAGCCAGGGAACAAGGCTGAGAGCCAATGTGTTTGTAGTATGGCACAGAACACATCAGGGCAGAACTGAGAACCAGCCTGCTCACTGTATGGCACAAAGCACATACTGGGGCAGAGCTAAAGCACATACTGGGGCAGAGCTAAGAAACAGGTTTTGTGGTGGCAGGGGATCTGAAGCACAATGAACTGGCTGGCCAGTAGTGGTGAGGTGGATGGCTGGCATGGAGGAGGGAAGGCATGGGCATGGAGGGAGACGCCCTCAGCATCAGCTCACCTAGGTCTGCAAAAATCCTTTAAGGTTATATAAATCATTTTATGTGAATTATTTGTGCTTATTGAAAGCATTTTGAAGTGACGTAAAAGAACTGAAAACAATAAAGACTCTTTCATGTCATGGGTTAATGAATTGCAAGTTGTGGTAGCCCCCTCACCAAGCCCTGCTGGGTGGTCCTGTGTCAGCCAATATGTCCCCCAGTGCTGCCCTCTCTGGGGAAGGCTGGGTGGGGCAGGATTGAGTCGGGGTAGGGGGTCCTGGAGATTGGGATGGAACTGCTGAGGCGTGGGCAGAGAGAAAGGGTGGGCATGTGAGGTTAAACAAACTAGAGGGCAGGGAGCAAATCCAGGTGGATTTGGACGGGCTGGGGAAGTGGGCAGAACAGAATAGGATGCAGTTTAACAAAGATAAGTGCCATGTGTCGCACCTAGGGAGGAAGAATCATCAACACACCTATAGCCTGGGAGGTACCACTCTAAATAGCACAACTGTGGAAAGGGATCTCAGAGTTGTAGTCAACTCCAATATGAACATGAGTCACCAATGTGATGAAGTAATAAGTAAAGCTAACTGCACTCTTTCTTGCATGAGTAGGTGCATCACAAACAGGTCCAGGGAGGTGATACTTCCCCTCTTTGTGGCATTGGTCAGGCTGCAACTGGAGTACTGCGTCCAGTTTTGGGTGCTGCACTCCAAGAGGGATGTGGATAACCTGGAAAGGGTTCAGAGGAGGGTCACCTGTCTGGTTAAAGGCCTATAGGAAGTCCCTATGAGAAGAGATTGGGGAACCTGAATCTCTTCAGCCTCCACAAGAGAAGGCTGAGATGGGATCTTGTGGCCATCTACAAACTCATCGGGAGGGGACAGCAGGAAATAGGAGATACAATGTTAACCAGGGTGCCCATTAGGTAACTAGAAACAATGGGACAGCAAATTTAGATTGGACATCAGGAAAACATTTTTTACAGTAGGGGTTGCCAAAATATGCTTCCAAGGGAGGTGGTGCTATCCCCTTCCTTGGAGGTATTTAAGAGGAGATTGGACAAACACCTGGCTGGGGGGCATCTGACCCCAGCAATCTTTCCTGACCAGGGCAGGGCGTCAGACTCACTGATCTAATAGGTCTCTTCTGACCCTAAAATCTATTAAATGGATGTGTTTCCATCTTGGCCAGCAGAGGAGAAAGTGGAGCTTCCTGCAACAAACCCTGCTGAGCCCCTAGTGGCCCCATGCCAGGTAGGTGGGTTTAGGAGGCTCCAGCTTTCCTCCAATAAGGCCTCGACAGTCCCACCCATCCTAGGAGGGGGTGGACTGGTGAGCAGAGCTCCATGCCAGCTGCCAGCAAAGAGCTCTGTCAAACAGGACCTCAGCCCCCTCCCACCCCATCCCAGGTCCCAAAAGCCTTGCTCGGGGTTACCTGTGCCTTTAAGTCCGGCATAAAGTGTGGGAAAACTTCAATTAAGTTCACTTGACCGAAGATAAATTGAAAGTTTCACTCAGGTACAGGGACCCTGTTCTCCCCTAGCCACATGGGTGGAGGACAGCAGCTTTCCCTTGAGCGCCACCAAATCTGGTCCCAAATGAGGGGTCTATGGAAGGCTGAGAGGGGTTAGGCACATGCTTCTCCATCACCTCAGAAACAATAAACCCCAGGCCCTGGGAGAAGAGCCACCGGGCAGCCAGGCTAGACCACTGAGAGGCAAGACCCTGGACCTAGGGAGAGCACGGGGACCAGATGTTCTCATCAGCTGTCCCAGAGCTGTGAATTAGGATTTTGTTGCACTTAATCCTGGCAGCCCCCCATTCAGTATGCAGTCCCTGGGAGGTTAGAGTCTGGAGCTTAGGAAAGCATCTTTTTCCCAGCCTAAGTGCCTTCTCACGGGGCAGAACAGCTTTGAGTTGTAGGGTCCCTGCAATGTATGGTCTCTGGTTGATTATTGATTAGCATGAAACCTATAAGCATGAAGGCCATGCAACTGAGACAAGCAAGTTTCCCCCCACTGCACCATCTCTCTTGAGTAGAGCCTCCATGCAATGACTATGCAACTGGGTTTCAGGGTCTCTCAGCAATTAAAATACTGATGAGGAGCGTGTGTGTTGGGGGCAGGGGGACCACAATGCACAAGAAGGCCACTAGAGATTTGATGGGTGGGAAGGGGTAAAGTGGTTAGGACCTGTGCATCTTGGGATGCTGGAGGAAAGAAAACAAGGAATTTTATTTCCTCACAGACTCCCATACAATACCCTGGTTTGACCGGGGCAAAACAAATCAAAAATAAACCTCAGCAATAGTGGTGTATGTTTGAAACATTTAAGGCACTTCTTCATGTGCTCCAGGGATGGGGTGGGGCACTTTAATTACAGTGGCTCTCAAAGCCAATCGAATTAAAGTGCCTCTGTGTCTCCTGGATCGGCATCCACATGCTTAAAAATGATGGTGGGGGTGTTTGAATTAAAGCTTGTTCAATGAACTTTCTTTCATATTCTTTTTCATGGGCTGAGAATGTGCAAAGCAATGTTTAATTATTTAAATCTGCACATATGGTCCACACTAATGGTTGCTGTCTCGATTTTCTATACCATGTGAGGATGACAATTTTTTTAACGTGGAAAAGGAGGAACTTAAAGGGAGAATGCGCTGGTGGTAATGGATGGTGTGACTGGGGGTAAACATAAGGCTCAAATATACATAAAAAATGACCAGGGTGAAATCTTTGTCTTTTTTGAGGCCAATAGCAAAACTCTCATTTACTTCAGCAGAACTCAGAATAACTCTGAGTCCCCCCGTGAAATTCTGAGCATTTTTAATTTTAGGCCTTTGCACAGGTTACCTTTAAAACATCGTAACATCATTAAACCATTTAAAACAAAAGCAGCCATTAGTTAAGGGGTGTTAAACTGCTATAAATTCTCCGGAAGGGCACCTATACATGAATGTGGAGTCTCCAACCTCAAGTCTGCTGGAGTGTGGCAATTACCACCTCCTGCATCTCGTGTATTAGCATCCCTGTGCTTAAAAATGGCAGCAGAGGTACATGAATTAATTTCATTTTGAACCCTCCCCCCACCAAAAAAAAACATGTTCACAAAGGTAACTACTGGGAAAAGCAGCAGAGCTGGCAAGAGCTGAACATAAGTTTATAAACGGAATAAACACATCTCTTTATGTAGGTATGCCAATCGGTCTCATCTGCACATATTACACGCTGTAAGGAGATCACACCAAGTGTCACATTTCTAAAGGAGTTCAGATCCCATAGAAACAAATACAGAGACAATTTAAAGGAGGGGAAAACCTCATTACCATGGAAAAATCTAGCCTTTAAAGTCAAACTGGGAAATAGTCTCTTGAAAATCCAGCCTCATCAATACCAATATTTTGCTCTCTAGCCCCACATCATCAGATTATTTAAACCATTTACTTGGGGGGAAAAGGGGGTTTGGAGAAGGAGAGGAGATCAAGGAAGCTGGTTACATTTCAAATTGAAAGTGATCAGATCTGGCTGTTTCACAGCTCTGGAACAGCTGATGACAACATCTGGCCCCCAATGAACAGAACTGAACCTTTGTGTGCCTGACTTTGGAGATGATGATATAGTGGGAGGATCTGACTGCATAGACTAAGGGAAGTCCCTAAGTAGCACTGCCTGTTTCTCAGAGAATACTCATATCTGTATGACTACCGCAAAGAGGTGGAAAACTCATTAATTTTGGTACTCAAGGTTGTAGGCCATCTGAACCTCACTCTGACCTTGGCTTTGAATAAATGACCAGTTGTTTTGCAGCTTCCACCCAATGCTTTGAATCTTTTCTGGCAAGGATTTTTACATTATTTAATTAAGATGCACACCTGAGCACGGGGTTTTCAGCAGATAAAAGGCATGGTCCCTGAGATACCTGAAGTTCCTAGTCTTTGCACTCAGCAATGCTTGAACAAAAATGAACAGCAATGAACAAAAAAAACATGTACTTTCAGACAGTTGTAAAAGACCCCCCTGAAAGTGGCAACCTGCAGCTCTCAGATATCTGACCTCCCATAAACTCAGCTGTCAGGCACAACGTACAGGCTCCATTCGGAGGGTCCTTGCTGACTTCATATTTATTCATACTCATTCTTTGTAAATTTCACCCATTTCCCGGTCTATAGAAAACCAACAATCATGACCCCTGCCACTCAAACAAAGCAAAAATCAATATTACTAGCTAGTAGAAGGCCACGAAACGCCGGCATTCGTTAAAAAGTTACGGCTCCCCATGCAAAATTTACATTTAGAAAAAAACCCCTCAAATCTTCACGATATTGAGAGTTTAGATGTTTAATTAATCAAAATCCAAATATTCACTCAAAAGCCAGTTCTTACCCCCTGGTCTGTTTAGCCAACCAAAATAAATCATCATTATTGTCTCGTTGCCTTTTGTCAGATCAGCATACGCTAAGAAATAAAGCACTACAAAGGGAAGTGATTTATGAAACAGCAGCTTAAGTTAAGAGAGATGACCCTTATTTTCATTTTAGATATCTATCACTACATCAAACACAGAGCTGACCACTGGAAAAATACTCCTGCAGGGCTGATGTAAGTTTCCTGCAGGTTCCCAGTTTAATTTAGGGCCACATCCTGGAATTTAATTGAACTAAATTTCAATTGACCTCAGTCGGTGTTTTGATGAATTAAGAACCACATATTTGGCCTTGAATTTACTTACAAGTGCTCTTTGGAGATTGCATGGGTTATATCAGTCCACGCACAAAGACCGTGTCTGCACAAAACTGGGAAGAAAAGTTTAAGGAATTTAAAAAAGAAATAGGTAGAAAGGGAAGGTGAAATGTATTCATTGACTGGCATAAAACTAAATCTGGCCGACTTAAGCAGACTGTTGGCCTGCCAGCTGCATCTGGCATATTGCAGCTAGAAATGGCTATTATTTAATGTTTTGGTGAAAAGCAGGAACCTTCTCATCCTTATAGCTTCAGTTTTAAGGTAATGTCTTCTCTATGTATTTCTCTCCACTACGTTGTCGAACCGGAGCTGGCGAGCCAAGCTCACGGTATTGGTCACGGTGGGGCAGCCGGGTGGTGGCAATTGGGCACGGAACAGGTGGGATTAGGGGCGGTGGAGTCTGAGTGGCACACAAGCGTATGGTTCCAAACAAGGAGGTTTATTTTAACTTACGCTTTGATGGCGTAGGTGCAGGTAGCTTCTTGGATTACAGTATAACACAAAACAACAGAAGGGTCTGTCGGCCCACGGGGTTTCGGAGTGAGCCCTTGTGTCCTACCCCGCGAGGGATAGGGGCGGCTGCCCACTCCTAAGGCCCAGGGCTGGTCAACAGCTCATTAAAAGAGAAACGAACAAACGAAACTGTAATGCGTCGTGGTGCCAGTTCTAAGCGGCTGAACGGATGACCCAAGAGTGGTGAGTGAAGCCGAGGTCGGATGCCAGGTAAGTCGTGGTCGTGGTAGGTGGGTTAGCGCAGAATCGAGGTCAAGGTTGAGAGCCAAAAAGTCCGAGAATCCAGAAAGATCAATGCCGTATGAATGAAACGCAATCAGAGATGCAGCGAGAAGCTCCGCTGGAAGAGATCGATAGGCCGCGAAGCCTAACTGAGGGGCAGTCCCTGGAGCCCCAGCCTCTGTCCTCAGCTGAACCGATCTCCTCCTCGAGGCAGGGGCCCTCAGACTTTTATAGCAGCCCTACAGCCAATCAGGCTGCTTGGCTAAGAGAAATTTCTAGAGGTATTACCTCATCCCAATTGCACACTGGGCATGCTCTGCAATAAGGTCTGTGTAGCAACTGAGCCTGTGCAGGGTTGAAAGTGGGTCAGGTCTGATTGACAGCTCCTGAGGTCACCCAGGGGGCACATACTGGGTCTGTTTCCATGGCACATGCTCATATCAGCTAGTTCAATTCCTGTATTGTCAGCGTACATACAAAGTTTCCCATGACAGATGTATGAGAGTGCAAGAGAGAAACTAACCCAGTGCTGTCCAACTGGAAGGACACAGGTCGCATGCAACCTCCAAGGTGTTAGCAGGTGGCTCGCTGGTTCATTCTGGGCTGGACTCACCAAACAGTAGCTCCCTGTTGTGGAGGCTTGGTTCTTCAGGCTCCCCCTCTCCCAGCTTCACTTTCCTGCCCCAGCTCCTGGAGGCAGGGTGGTATAGCAGGAGCGGGGTGGAGTGCCCCTACTCTGTGCGCACTGGAGGAGGGCCTGGCTTTTCCTGCTGCACCCACATGGCAAAAGAGAAAGCCAGACTGCTCACACTCCAGGCGGGTGGTGTGGGTGGCCAGGAGGGAATAAGCTATGCATGCAATAAAGGGAAACTTTGTGGGGAGGGACTGACTGACTGGATGTGCCCCTGCCCACTTACACTTAAGTTATGTAGACCACGAAGATTGCAGCCACCGAGCCAATGGCCCACGCGGAGCACGGCTCCCAGGTACCCAGAAGTTGGACAGCCCTGAACGAGACCACAGAATTAAATCCAGACCTGTCGAACTGGAGTGTGTGTTGCATTTGACATTCCTGATATAAATCACCTCTAGGGTTGTGGCTGGATCCAAAATATGAAGTCCAACACTAGAAGTTCCGGTTAGAAGATAGAAAAGCGAGCCACCATTGCTACTGTCATCTGGTGCAGTATTACAGGGCTGCTTCATGGGATTTTGAATCAAGCAAATGAACGGTGACCCTAAGTCTGAGTGGGCGCCTGTACACGTGATGCTGCATCACTGTAGCAATGCACTGCAGACGTAGCACCGGCAGGCATAAACTATGATGCCACAGCTATGTTGCCACAGCAACACAACGCCTCGGTATAGTGCATTGCTATGGTGATGTAGTGGCTAAAAATGATCATGTGCCATGCGGATGGTGCAGTACACGCTGTTACTGTGCCATCATTTAGTACTTCCAAACAGAAGTACTAAATCAGGGGTGGGCAAAACACGGCCTACGGGCCGAATGAGGCCCACCAGGTCATTGTATCCGGCCCATGGGGCCCCTAAAAAATTTAGAAAATTAATATTTATCTGCCCCTGGCTGCCTGCCACGTGGCCCTCCATGGCTTGCCAAAATTCAGTACAAGGGCAGGCAATTATTTTGGGTGGAGGGCTGTTTACTAAATGATGGTGCAGCAGCAATGGCACCGTAGGGACATGTGTAGATGCACCCAATGTAGATCATGCTATGACAGCTCCGCTCGCCTTTCTGAAGAAACAGCTAATGTAGCTTACATTAGCTGGCCTCTCCCAGATTATTTTAGCATCACTTTATATTGAGTTCCTCTTAATTACAGTAGCACTTATTCAAGTATAATTGCTAAATGTTGGAGCACCAGAGCGTAGGAGAGGCAGAGTCCAGTCTCCCACGTTCACAGACAAACATTTACCCAGGGGTTTCCTAAGTCCTCATGCAAAACTACAAGAGACAAAACTCAGGAACACCAACATTGCACCATAGATAAAAGCAGGGGAAAAGGGCATGGTTAATGCTTTAATACTGCAATGACAGAGAAGCCATTGATTAAACTATGATCAGGGGGATCCTAGGAAGAGGACAAGTCCCCCTCTGTCCGGAGGCCAGGCAAGGCCACGTCCTTGCCCAACTGACCTAGGGGAAACATTTCTTCCTGAAGAAAGAACTGCTTCCAAATGCAGAGCTGTCTAGAGAAATAAATTAGAGTTTAAATGGCAAGTAAATGTCATTAATGCGATTAACAGTCTGAATGATAGGACACTTCCCAGAGATGGATTTTAATGCACACCAGAAAAAACAAACACGCAGAAAAGTTAATCTGGAGGTGCTTAAGGACAGCACACTCTAAAGACAGGTTATTGAATAAGGATCCCGGCATAAGAAATACAAGCATGTAAGTCAGCGTTTATACCTATCCATACATCTTTCATACAAACCGTGGTATCTAATCTTGGCTCAGTGTACTCTGCAAAAATCTAAGGCTGAGAAATGAAGAGTGTCAGGTTTGCAATGAGCTAATGTGGCAGAAGGTCAAGGTTGACAAATCAGCACAAAGCTAATGCCTTGAACATGTTCACTTCTGTGTTAGTCTAGGAAAGATAAATGAAGACACTGTCAGCCAACTCCACTCTAAACAATGGAACAATTTAAAGTGGAGGGAATCATAATCTGAAGCAATTTGTTTCATACTGTACAATCATGATAAGGAAAATCTCAATTTTTCTCTATCATGCTGGTGTAAAGAGCAGTTTCAGGGGAAGAATGTAGCAAAATAGCTCTCTCCTTCATTCAGGAGCAAACTTAAGTAAACCTTAATGATGAGAACCCAAATCTAGCCTCAGAGCTCAGGTGTGAATGAGAGCAAAACTCGGGCTCATATTCAGCACAAAATACATAAAATAATGCCAGATACCCTCTTACCTTTCACATGCATTAGAGTGGATCACTTAAATATGCCATCAAACACAATTTCCTAGCATTGCAAGTCAGCAAATAGCTATAATATGTAGCCATATGATCAAAGTACATGTTAAATGTCCAAATGAAAACCTGAAAAAAAAAAAACCCCTCCTCCTCTAAATCAGAAATTCTGGCTGGCCTTTAAAGCTAGTATGTTTATGAAAAAGGAAGTTTTTCTTTCTTTCTTTTGACTTTTGTCTTCTACCTTATTAAAGGCTATATAAGGCATCGTTCTACTTGTCTGGTAAACGTGGTGATATTCGAAAGTGAATACATGGTAAAAGGGAATTTAAAGAAGGGGTTGTAACTGTCCCGGGGTGGGGAACCAAACCCCAGAGTCACGGTGGGCCGGGGTGGCAATTAGACACGGTAACAGGCCGGGTTCTATTGGCTATGGAGAACTGAGGCACGGGAAGCGTAGCGGTTTCTTAAACAAGTTG
>NW_017728917.1:6428426-6437619 GCF_001723895.1 Crocodylus porosus
GATCTGCATAGCAACTGAGTCTGCTCAGAGCTGAAAGTGGGTCAGGGCTGATTGACAGCTCCTGAGGTCATAGAAGGGGTAACTCAGGCCCTGTATGGAATTTTCCACTCTCAATCAAACTGAGTTCATGCATTGGCAGCACCTATACTTAAAATTTTGCTCCAACAGTAACATGTTCGTTTTGCTATTAAAAAAATGGTAAAGTAATGTTGTAGATACGTTAAACTGTGAGACTGAAAGGGACTGCAACTTGAAATTTTCACTCATCTGCTGTATAACTCCCACACAGAAGATGGGCTGCTACTGCACAGGTTTCGTTTAGATGATAGAGTTGTCTGTTTGTGCACCTCCAGAAATATGAGTTTTAATTATTGCTGGGGGGGGGTAAGCATTTCCCGTCTATTTTCACACTATAGCGGATGGACAACTCTGCCCAGACTAAGGTATGTTAAAGAACCAGTCCTACTTTGTAGTACAGTAAAAGCTGTGTTAACTGGCACTTTATTAGCCGGAGAACTCTATTAACTGGCACCCGAGTGACGCAGCAAAAGCGAAACGAGAAGGACCACTTCTGGGGGACCTCCCGTTTCGCCACTGCAAGCTGAGTTTTTCTTTGACATTTTTTCAGCCCACAGCCGAGGGCAAAGCAGCCTGCGTGTGGCCCCCTTCCCTGTCCCCTGGCACACTGACTCCAGAGAGTGCTCCAGGTGGCACACATTTGATTAACCAGAATATTTGATTAACCAACATCCCCCATTCCCGGGGGGTGCCGGATAACAGAGCTTTTACTGTACACAGAAATAACCAGACTCACTGGGTGCTTGAAGTACTTCTGGCATTGAGGCCCGAAGCATCTTTACAAAAATTCTCTACCCCTATTCCCAGGTTTTTCTTTTTTCCCCCCCTATTTACTGTAGACCTAGCTTCACATTTAATCGTTAGGTTAGTTTCACAACATTCCCGAGGCCTATTGTATTTGAATGTTACTGAGCACAAATTAATTTTCTCGTCTTAGCTGACATCACAGTGTCTTCAAAGTACTTATAATACTGTCATTGAAATCATATTGCTGTTTTGCACCCACCACAAGTTTTACTGGAATGATTCAGCTCCTTGGAGACTAGGCGGCTCTCAGCAGAACCACTCCGGTTGCTGATCAAAATGGCTTCCTCAATGACATTATGATCATAAGAGAAGTGAATGAGGCACTCATTCTCCACAGATTATTTGTACTTTCATAAGCTATTATGGCCCATTGCACTAATGAGTACCGTGCAGCTAGAGTTTTTAATCTCTTAAGTATTTCTGTTAACTCCTTGCATGCAGTAGTCTTATTTCGAAGTTAAATTACTTGTGGCATGTATTTGATGATAACGATCTTCATTCTACTATGGCAGCCTGCAAGATTCTGTATTTAAAAATCCGTCCTGGAAATCAAAAAGGGCATTTTAAACAGCACCCCTCACACCAGAACTTGTTTTCAGAATAAGAAATTCTTTTTTTTTAAAGTTACAGTTTTTGCCCTAAAAGTTTGGGTGGGTAAAGCAGGAATTTGTATGTTATAACTTGTTTAAGTTCTTGAACTAAAAAGCAAATGTCTGAAACCACATCATTTATTATATGCTCCTTTCTGAAATTATAATTGTAGTTCACACTATGAAAAATTAAATCTAACAAAACGAGTCTATAAATAGCAGAAAAAGAAGAGTTCATATTTGTGGCCAATAAATATTAACTTAATTGACTCAGTTGTCCCAGTGATGTCAATAGGAATACTCACATACTTCAAGTTATGCAAGTGCTTAAGTGTTTTATTGGATTAGGGACAAATTTTGAATGGCATTGACGCGCCGAAGAATTCAGCTAGGCTCAGATAGGATTTTCAGAAGCATATATAAACTTCAAGGTGTGTATGAAAATCCCAAAAGGCAGTCACTTGCATCTTTGGATGTCTACATATCTTTAAAAATCTGCCCCTGAGAAGATAAATTATCTTTCAGAATTATATTCTTCATTTTTTAGAGGAATTTTACTTCGGGGAAGTAATATGCAGGAAGCAAACTGATTTGAAATTCAGTAAGAGCTGAAGCACTGGAAGAAACAAGATGAAGATAAAACAATTCTTCTGAAAATTAGTCTGGTTTTCTACTAGGGCATAAACAAAGCTGAAAACAATGTGCCGTATCCCCCTTGGTGTAAGAGGGCCAGTTCTATCAGTATAATGCAACTACATTGACTTACATCAGTTGAGGATCTAGCCCACTGTATATAACACATTTCTCAATGGAATTTAAGACCTTTAAGGTTACAGAAAATGGATTCTATAAAACTAAACCTAAAAAGTGTATTATTTCTCAGAGGATACAATTGTAACAAGCTTTACCTGATGGCAAAAATCCAATTATCGTAGTAAAGGTTGTGCTCAGTTATTTCTTGCTCCATGTCAAAGCAAACTGTAAAATGAGTTGCATGGGAAGTCTGCCTTTACCAATACCCAACCTTACATTCTGTATCAATTTTTTGCCAGTGAGAAAACAAAACAGAAAAAGGGGGAAAGATAATGGCATCAAGTACTACTTGATAACTTTGTATATAGATTTTTTTATATTTTTTTCCAGAATAGCAAAAAAACCCCAAAAAACTTAACATAGATTGGATCAAATATATATATTTTTATTTCATGGCAGAAATAAAGTTATCTTTATTGAATTTCTCTTCTTCTCAGATTGCTCGGTCTATTTTTACATAAGCTGCTAAACTGCTGTTTGCTTGGCTCATTTCAAACCTGGGGGGAAAAAACTCAGAACTAAAAGCTAAAGCAATTTTTCTTAATACTTCTTCCGTTTCTACAAATAGAACAGTAGGGGTGGCAAGAAGAGATGACTTTTCTGTTTGAAGGAATACAATTCTATTAAAAAATGATACTAAACAGAATCCATAGCATATTGATGGACTATATTACCCCGCCCCCCACAACCTCCCTTTATCATACTTTAGGTTGTTTCTTGGTTAAGTTCAACCTGAAGAGACACAATCAATGGATACAGATGGGAATCTGTACCCCTGCCACTAGACTCTTCATTTAAGGATCCAATTTCTCTCTTTGGGCCTATATAAAAATCGAGATGAAGCCCCACTAAGTCATCTGCTAAAAGAATTCAACTGAAGCGGGAATAACGTGTAGAGGACACACGGTATTAGTTCTGCGTCATAGCAAGATGAGCCGACATGTGGACAAAATATGCTCAGGAAGAACAGCCTGTGAAAACTGAAAATAAACAATGAAGTAATCATACTGGAGTGCAAAAATGACACTCTGAAGACTTTGCAGCTAGAGTGTGGTCTCCTTTGGTAGAAAGTATACACATAAACAGCATGCTGAACCAATCAGTTGAGGATGTGCTTCTAGGTTCTTCAGTGATGCTATCTACTGCTTTTGAACCCTCTGCAAATAATGCTATAATTTCCTATTTACTAGGAGATTCTACCCGTCCTGGTGGAGGATAACTAGACCTCTGTTACAGATACGCGGTTGCCTCTCACCTTGACTACAGCCATCCAATACAACTGAAACTGAACCCATCATCCTTAGAAATTTCCAGCTGGAAAAGTACCTTGCCTCAGTACAGCTATGGACATGTCCAATCTGACCTGTTGTCTACAATATTTTCCCATGGAAGGTTAATTTAAGTTTTTAAACTTAATTCAAGGCACTCAGTGGTCTGAACCTTGCCTTATTTAAAAGACGTAAGACCTTCAGACGGCAACTATCCTTAAAAATGTTACCCCTCTGACAAAGTGAAACTTCTTACTGTAAAAGTAAAGCTCAGCTGTGGGGGATACAGAGCTTTTTCAATGGCTAGTCAAGAGACTGTTAAACAAATTACCTTGGGAACTAAGAACCACCAATGACCCCAGCAACCTTTCAATACAAGTGCAAAGCATACTTCTCTGATCTGCTTTCTTCCACATAAACACTCAGCAGTCTGTTTGCTTTAAAAAAAAGTCCCAGAAGCTCTCTAATGTTGTCTACAACACAGGCCATTCTTCCCCCGGAGAAAAGAAAAAGGCAAGCACAACTTCACATAACGGATGTTAGTCATATTGTTCAACACACAATGGGAAAGTGGTCATGGCCTCTGGGAGCAAGAGTGGTATAAGAAAAGTATTCCATCCAATTTTCTTTCTTTGCTTCTTCAGAAGAATATCTTCAGAAAATGGTTCAGGAGACCCAAACACTCTAGTCATGTACTACCCACTTTTTCTTTTGTTTTTAAAAGAGAGGATTTTCATTTGGATGTTATGAAGCTATGAAAATAGGCCATTTTTCACAATATTCGCCTCTGTTTTATTCAATCCATTCATTGGGGATGCCCAGTTATATCTAAAATATGCCGATCCACACAATAAGAAATAAAGATCCTTCCAGAATTGATCAGTTCTTCAAAAAAAAGTTCTTCAAACTGGCTCTGAAAAAGGCCTTAAAATTTATGATCCTACTTAGTATACTGGCACCATAAATGTCCCATGACATTTTTCCCTCCCTAAAAATTAAGTTGTACACTCTGCATCTTGAGCTTCTTCAGAGACATATTCTAATATATCATATTGCTTAGAACACCCTGGGTGCATCTACACGTGCAATTAATGTGAAGTAATAAACTCCAGCATTTATTGCATCAGAGTTTATTGCTTCCAGGTGCACCATTTGAACGTGAGCCCAGGACCGCAGCAGGTTGAGCTGGGTTGGAACAGCTCCAGCAAGCAGGCAGCCCTGGGAGTTAGCCTGCCAACCCAGGATTGTTCCTGCTTTGCTCAGTGTAGTGTGGAGGAGCTGGCTGGGGCACAAAGATGCTCCAGTGTGGGGCTAGCCAGAAGGCAGCCCCTGCACTGAAGCACCCTCGTGCCGCATCCAGACATGTCAGTGTCTACATGTGATCTGTTGCAGAGTAAAAAAAACTCCACCATTACACTTGCATTTATAAGTACTGCCCTACTGAAGAGTTTATTAATTTACTGCAGTTTAATAGGGGCAAACGTGTAGATGCCAAGATGTTTGTTGCAGAGCTAATTCATTGAGGGTGCACTGTATCCCATCCTTCAGGGATGAAAGTGTTGAACAAAACTGGCCCCAGGACCAACCTCTGGGACACTCTGCTTGATATGGGCTGCCAACTAGACATCAAGCCATTGACTACTACCCTCTAAGCCCAATGATCCATTTTTCTGTCCATTTTACAGTCCATTCAGCCAACCCATACCTCCTTAGCTTACTTGTGAGAATGTTGTGAGAGACTGTATCAAAAGCTTTACTGAAGTCAAGGTATATCACATCCACTGGTCTCCCTGCATCTACAAAGCCAGTCATCACATCATACAAGGCAGTCAGGTTGGTCAGGCATGACTTGCCCGTGGTGAATCCATGCTGACTGTTGCTAATCTTCTCCCCCAAGTGTTTAAAAATGGATTCCGTGAGGATCTGCTCCATAATTTTTCCAGGGACTGAGGTGAGGCTGACTGGTCTGTAGTTCTGTGGATCCTCTTTTTCCTCTTTCTTAAAGATGAGCGCTATATTTGCCCCTTCCCAATCATCTGGGACCTCTCCTGATTGCCATGAGTTTTCAAAGACGATGGCCAGTGGCTCTGCAATTGTATCAGCCAACTCCTTCAGCACCCTTGGGTACATTTCATCTAGCCCCATGGACTTGTACATATCCAAGTTTCTAAATAGTCCCTAACCAGTTCCTTTGCCACGGTTGGCTTCTCAGCTCCTCCTTAAACTGTACTGTCAGGTGGTGAAGTCTGGGAGTTGACCTTGCCCATGAAGACTGATGCGAAAAAGGCATTGAGTACTTCAGCCATTTTTTGTATCCTCTGTCACTAGTTTGCCTCCCCAGTTTAGTAAAGGACCTACTCTTTCCCTGATTCTCCCCTTGTTGTTGACATACTTGCAGAAATCCTTCATGTTCCTTGCTAGCTGCAACTCTAATTGTACTTTGGCCTTCCTGATTTCATTCCTGCATGCCCGGGCAATACTCTTGTGCTCCTCCCTAGTTGTTTGTTGAAGTTTCCACTTCTTATAAGCTTCCTTTTTGTGATTTAATTAACTGAAGAGTTTCCTGCTAAGCCAAGCTGGCCTTCTGCCATACTTCCTAGTCTTCCTGTACATCAGGATGGTTTGTTTCTGTGCTTGCAGTATGATTTCTCTAAAGTACATCCAACTCTCTGGGACTCCTCTCCCCCTCAGACTGACCTCCCAGGGCATCCTGCCCATGAGTTCCCCGAGTGAGTTGAAGTCTGCTTTTCTGAGGTCCAAACTCCATACTCTGCTGCTCTCCTCAATTAGTCACCTCCACAGTAACATCTCATGTAGACATGCCCAATGTATTCCCAAGTTCTGCCACTAATAGAACAGCAGTTGTTCCATCTGTCCATATCCAATTTTTAAAATCATATCAGAAAGAAGAAAAGTCTACCACCGTCATTCATCAATAACTGTCTCTAGTTTTTCAATTCATAACAAATATCTTGTATATTTCCAAAATATTACAGGAATGAGATGATAATACATAAACTAATCAGTTCATGGATTTCTAAAAGATTCCAATTCATAGTCTGTTGTATTTTTCCAGTGGTCCCACCTATATTAAAGGGATTTGCAAAATGTTGTATTATTGAATTCTGCTTTTGTTCCTTATTAACTGAGAAAAAATTCTGATCTAAAACAGCTAAGTATAGTAGTATGCAACTTTCAAAATCACTCTTGAGCTGACAACCCCTTTTGCAGCACTCCTTGTGTGGCTATAAAATATACTGAGCTACAACATAAATTACTAGACGTGATTAGCAAACAGACATAAAGTTGCAGGTAACCCTAACCCACTCATGTACTCTTGGATTCCTCATATAACATTTCTCCATCCCCGGCTTCAATTTTTTTCTGTAACCTTTTTTTACCCATAACCCCAGGTTCCAAATGAGCTCAGATTGCATTTCTTTAGTGGCAGTTTCCACAGTAGTTGGTGGTACTTCAGAGCTTCCTGAGTGTCTACTGTATTCTAAATTTGTATGTACACTTGAAAGAATTTCCTTGTTCAGTACTTCTGAGCCAGTACCCCACTGCCAAATTTAATCCTTTCCACATTCTTACTGCTCCCTACTTTCCTTCAAACTAATATAATTCAGTACAGGTTCATAGATCAATTCACACATACATAAGCACTCTAGCTAAACTCAGCTGGCCCATGCTCCAAACTACAGCCAGAACTAGGTAAATGTCATTTCCACTGTGTCCACCAAACTCTATACAGAAGAGAATCTCTCCTATTTTTCTTTTGCCATTATTAGGCATAGTTTGAAAATAAGACACATGGGCTAAGCACAGAGAGTCAAAAAGCCCAAGGCTGAATCAGTTCAGTCTGTGCAGGTTAGTCTAAGCTGCATAGATTGAACTGATAAGCAAGTGAACAGACATTCACTTTTGATTCTGGAAATGCAGCCACATGCCTGCAGTGGCTGAGGCCAGAAGCTGGGGGGGTGGGACACAAGAAAATCCTTCCCTGCTTGGCTGGAGCAGACGGCTTGGGTCAATGCTAACCCACCCACCCTGTGGGAGGTGCAGAGGAGATGCAAAGCATCCTGAGATGCTGGGGAATTGTGAGTTAACTTGAAACCAGAGGGGATCTGGGACAGAAGTTCAATAATCCTATTTAACCTAAACCAATTAAGTTGGCTACTACATTCATCCAGGTTCATCGTAAACTGGTTTTGGCTTTTTGGAAAGCAATTTATGTGCACTAAAGGTCTGATATGTAACAGAATTGACCTGGTTTTTGATCATATATACCGGTTTGTGTAATTTCTGCTCCTAGCCTTGGTTGTGTAATCAACTTTGCCTGAATGCACTTGAAAAGATCTCATTCATCAGTTGAATAAGTTTTGTTGAGGTTTATTGGTCAAACTGAACTAATGCACACACACATGCACATACACAGATCATAACAGATAAAGCACTGAGTAAGTCTGTCCGCTCCTCCTTCCTGAAATAAGGCCAGGTTGTACTTAACATGCACCTTAGTAAACAAGTTTATTTAATCAAAGCCACATTGGTGGGTCATATACAGAACCTAATTAAGTACAAAGGCCAGGCCAGTTATTTTTGTGGTGAAAGCCATCATCCAATACAAAAAAAGGCTGGCAGAGTTGGGACCAAAATAGACATACAACCCTCAAGTTTCCCCAATGACACTTGAATGACGACTATACATCACAAACACTGTACTGACACAGATGCATTGCAATAAGCTACAGACAAAAAAAAATCCACTGTGTACTTGAGATGGTCCTCTCTCTCAGTAATACCATTTTCCGGAGGTTACTTTTGGTTTCTACTAAGACAGTATTGGCCTTGAATTCCTTTGCTCAATTCTATTTTTAAGATAAGTTAAGGGAACTGAGAACTGAATTGAGTTGCTCAGGTCTAGTGGCATTAGCTGTAGGTAGACAGTCTATAAAGAAAGAAACAACCATTCTGAGTCCCATTCACAGCCTGACAGGTGCAGACAGAAGTGCAGCTCTGAGCTGTATCTCAGAACAATTTCTGTAAAGTGTTCTGAGTTACAATGTTACCCTGACCAAACAGAAGTTCACGGTTGGTTCCAGGGGTGAGGGGAATGTAGATGCCAGCTGCGAGCTTGCAGCCAGGTTCCCATTGCTACGGCCATGGCCACGGCTCTCTGCCAGTTCTCACTGTTTTTCAGGATGGGAGGGGGGAAAGGCAGCAGAGGGAGCTTGTTCTTGGGGCTCCCCAGCTGGTGCTGAAGGGTGGGATGGGTGAATTGGAGCCCTCCCCACCTCAAGGGGGTGGGAGGGGGGTTCTCCAATACATTCATCTCTCCCTCCAGGGTGGGTTGAAAAACCTCCAGACTGAACTCCCTCCTGTCCCTTTCCCTGCCTCCCATTCTGAAAACAGAGACAGACTGGAAGCTCCACGGATGCCTACACAGTCAGATGGATTGCAGATTGGCTCAAGGGTCGCACTCAGAGGGGGGTGGTGGATGGGTCATATTCGACCTGGGGGGAAGTGGGCAGCGGAGTCCCCCAGGGCTTGGTCCTGGGGCCTGCGCTGTTCAATTTCTTCATCAGCGATTTGGACAATGGGGTGAAATGCAACCTGTTTAAATTCGCTGATGAT
>NW_017728917.1:6438074-6533823 GCF_001723895.1 Crocodylus porosus
GCTAGGAGCTGGAACCAACTTCCAAGGGAAGTGGTGCTGGCTCCTACCCTGGGGGTCTTTAAGAAGAGGCTTGATGCCTGCCTGGCTGGACTCATTTGAGTCCAGTCTTTTCTCCTGCCCAGGCGGGGGGTCAGACTTGAAGATCTACAAGGTCCCTTCGACCCGACTTGTATGATTCTATGACACAGGTTACAGAAAACGCTACATTTTGATATGCCTTTATCTGATACCTCATGCAATGAGAGGTCAGATTTTCACCCAATCAGCCATTTTTATGTCTGCAGCCATGCACTTGTGTTTGGTCATGGCTATAGACTGCTTTCTGTGGCCAGATCTGGGTGACAATTGTCACTTCTTTCAGCACCCATAAATTGTGATTCTCCAAGGGTGGGACTCTTTACCTATCAGTAAAGGAGAAGATTTCCCAGGACATTTACAGAGGTACTTTAGGAACTGAACAAGTTCAGACCTGGGTTCAGGTTCTGTTTCTGCTCACAATGTTCAATGAAACATATGGACCCCTGCTTCCTATTTCTCCAGGAACAAAAGCCTGAAGGGTCTGGTGTCCTAGTTTCTGAAACTCTTTGGTGCTAGCAACAAAGAACCTTCACTAATACCCAAAATGTAATTCACTTTACACTTTAATGCACCAAATGATGAAAACAAAAGGCAATAGAGACCCTTCAGGTAACAAGGCAGTGTTCGCTTTCGTTACTAGACTCTGATTTCTACCTGACCTTATTTCCTTTGGGCATTAACCTGCAAGGCATTTAAATAAAGCTGCCAGATGCAGAAGTATTATCTTAAAACTGACATTTACTTACTGCAGTCACATGACATTGATCAGGGACACAAAGGGTTATTTTCCAACACTTAACAGGCTTTCACCCAGCCACTATTACTACAGCCCTTTGTCTCTCTCCATGCAGAATGGGAGCTTTGCCGGAGTAAAAGCTGCTCTAAAAGTTGGCTTTGAAACTTTAGAACAGGTTCATTTCTCAAATTAAAATGTTATAGGCCACTTGCTGTCAGTGCAGTTTCCAGACACACCAAGTTGTTATCGCTTTTACTGACTCAACTGCCTACAACCCTCTCTGCAGCTGTGATTGTCCCATACAACAGTTCAAAGGTTTGTTGCACCCTTGGCTCCTAGGGAAACACCAACCATGGCTTACGGACAATATTTTCATTCTTCTCTACCCAGCTCTTTCAGCCAGGCCATTTAACTTTCCACTCCATCCAACTTAAGCTTTATATGGCTCCATTTATGATTGCTACATCTGCCAAGACTCAGTCATAATTTTATTTGTCAAGCAAACTGTCACCAGGTTTAAAGCAGCTCTTACGTAAGACTGTGAATGCTTCATTAAAAGAAACACTAAAAACCTTGGGGGAAGCACCTGTGGGAGGAAAACACACCAAGAAATGCAGAAACTGAGTTTCGAGTAAACCCCTGTAAGTAGAAGAGGAGGAATCTAGTGTCAAATGACCTCTGTAGGTCACCGTATTTTTCAGATGCAGATTGCAATAAATTACATGCAGCCTAAATTTAGTTGCTAGACACACACAATTATGTGGGAAACCCACATTACAAGTGCTTAAGCTGCCAGGGGGTCAGATGGGTCTGTAATTTATTTAATAGTAACCATATCCACAATAGCAGTGCTAAATTCCAGTATTAACATACACAAAAAAAGTCATCACAGCTTTGGAAATTAATAAAACAGGAGTACGGGGAAGGGAGTGGAGGGGGGTGGGGAAGGAAGCAGGTGGAAAACAGGTGGCAAGGCTAGTGACAGTTTCATCTTGGGTTTTTTTAGACAATGTTTTAGATGGAATTGCAATCTGAGTTTATTCCGTGCACTGTTAGATCACTGCCCTCTACTGACCATTTGTTAGATTAAACCACACGTGAGCTCTGTGCTCGCTTCCCACAGCAACTGCTCATCCCCAATCCCCATTGCAGCATGAGAAGCACAGCACTGAAATTAGAAGGAGAAACCCTAACACATACTTCACCCTAAATGACCATTTTTTAAACATAGCTACATGCTCCGGGGGAAATTTGGGTTCAATAATATACGCTGGGAACCCTCCTTAAATAGAGGGAATATCATCTCCTTGTACATGACGAGTCTTGTGACTGAATTTAAGATTGAAACAAAGGGTCCTCTGCTTACTACTTCACTGTTAAAATAATGTATTCTTTTCTCTCTCAAGAACTAAAGTAAAAGTTACAATTTTGGCATATTAGGAGGAGGCACGAGAAAGTAAAATCAGGGCGAAAAGACAGACCCTGACACGCAAGACAATTATTTTAAGTTGCAACCAGACTCTGATAATAACCAGGTTAGTTGCAAGTTAAGGTAGGAAAGGTGAGTAAGAACAGCACAACACTGGGACACTAAAGCCCCACAAACATGAGAAGCCTCTTGAAAATGATTTGTATAAATCTGTTAATTTTTTAAATGTAAATAGTATGCAAAACTTAGAAAACTCTTTTTCACATTTGTAAATTTGAATCCAAGCCTTATACTTGATAGCACTTGATTGGGTTTTCTTTGCTAATAGACAAACAGTGCTAAAACTGGGGGGGGAAATGCTCTAGATAGGATTCAGGTATATTTGTCACGATGCCATAACATCCAGTAGTAGAACCCCTGATGGTGTGCACCATTTGAGCTAGAAATAATATAATATTTAGGAAAGCCTATACAACTCGGCTCTGTTCTTACAGTGGATAGCAGATGGCTGAATGCTGTGACTACATCCAGCCCCATGGAAGCCAAGTGACAGATCAAGAAACTATTATCTGAAAAAATAAGATGTAAATAATTAGAAATGTTGTGGGAGGGGAAGAAAATTGGAGCCATCACTAAGAGCTGGCAGTAGCCTTGGCTCAAAGTTTGCCCCACACAGATTTTAAAATATAGGCAAGCGTTTTTTAATTAATTTTTATGTCATTTAAAGTACCGTAACTGGAGAACATGCAATGTGTCCAGCAGAGCTAAACCTGGCAGGGATGCCCTTTGTACCCTAGGAAAAATGTACTCATCAGTAATGCAGTCTCTTTTGGAAAACATCAGATCCAGTTCTCACCAGTGGAGATTTCAGAGATTTCATAGCCGTTAGGGCTGGAAGGGACCTCGGACGCTCGAGTCCAGCCCCCTGCCCCAGGGGCGGGAAGTCAGCTAGTCTCATAGTCCATGGAAATTAGTGATGAAAACATTTCTTAAATGATTGTGTGTGTGTGTGTAAGTTTTCTTCCCTGATGGTTAGTAAATATAGGCTCTGGCTGGGTGTTTTCAGACTAGCATATCATTCCTTATGATACATCACTTCATTTTATGGTGTCACAAAGCCCTGTAGCACAAAGCTACATAATCCATTCTGCCCTGTTATCAATAACATATTACACTGTTCAAAGCTGAGTCCTTCTTATACCTCCTTACACCAACTGAATATCCTCAGGTGTCCCAAAGGTACCTCACATTTAGTTAGAAGACAGAGAAAGGGTAAATGCTCCTGCTACTCATTAATATTTTCATTTTCCAGATCGCTACAGTCTTGCAGTATTTCTAGTAGGTTGGCACAACTCGACTTTCTGCATTATTAAAATCTAGATGCACGGCGAATGATGAGACAATTAACAGCAGCCAGGTCGAGAAACAGAAGAGGACAGCTGACATTTACTTCATCTGTTTAGAATAATTTTAAATAGCACAAAAATATGTATAAATTATTGCTTCATTCTTGTATAGCACTTAGCATAATCCCTAGCCCTTACTGAAGGCTCTGGGCATTACTGCAGGAAAAGAATAATAGCTTTAAAAGAAAAAAGATAACATGCCATGAAGAAAATGAATTGTGAGGGCATTTGAGGCAGAATAGAAATTGGTGCTATTTGCAGTAAGTAAAAGATATTTTTAATTTCACTCTGTTGATGTTCTCTCTCTTGTACGTGATACAGTCAATCTTATAGTCAATGCAGAGCCAGCGTCTGTCTTTAATTTGTTTCAAATTAAAATTATTTATAGCCCAAAACTGCATTCAAAATTCATCTTATTGGTCAAAGAGAATCGCAAGATGTGGAGCCAAGCGTGTTTGAATGAAGTGGCTCGTCTGCAACTATGAGAGCAGCTTAGTCATGAAGCCCAGTGCCTGCTATGTTTTCGAGGATAGATCTTGGGAATCCTCAGGAAATCAACCTTTTTTGTGAGACAATTTATTTCCTGCCTCTTCGATCGCCTCCGAGTGCCGCCTCCTTACAAGTCTCCCGAATTCTCTAATTGAAATGTCAGTGCTAGCGCTGATTCAGTGGCACCAAATGCATCTTGTCTGCCAGCATCACCTTTGGGAGCTAACATTTAAGCGCAACCTTACTGTTGGAAAGGTGCTGCTTGGCAGAAAGAGACAGAGGATTTTGGCAACTATGGGCCGACGTGGCTAGCAGGTGTTTTTAATGTCGGCACATCTCTAATTGTAAAACTACAGCAGCACCACAGCTTGAAAAGGGGATGTCATAAATCTCTGGTGTGGGGCCTGCTCCGTGAGCACATAAATTCAGCTACTTGTTAACAAAATTTGCTGACAATTGCTCGGCTCCCTTTAAAATGTATGGCAGGAGGTCTCGTTCCTAATAGGGTAGAGAGAGAGAGAGCATCATCTGCAGGCACTGATCTCCATGGCATAATTACAGTACCCAATAGAGATGGTGAGGGGCCAGTCTGCAGCATCTGTGTGAATAACCTTTCGCACCGTGTTGCCGAGATCCCTGAAATGCGCACAGGCTCCCAGGGAGAGTACGTGCAACTCTTCTGCCTCTGCATAGGGTCATGGCCCCATTGCAGTTGACATCCCCTTCATCCTCAGAGAGGGGGGCTGCATTTTGACTGCATCACACCCTGAACACTAGGAATTAAATCAGGGTCCCCAGTGGAGTTTCTAGGCTCCAAAGAATTCACTGTAAAACCACAAGATGACTTATTTTGGCTGCAGAAGCGTTTTGCTGCATGAACTTACAAGCTCCTTTACAAAGTAACTCCGGGACTTTCATCAGACCCAGCAGGCTGGAGGCCCAATCCCACAAACTTTAGCCATTGTAAAGGTCTTAGTGGAGAGGATGGATTTTAAGGTCCAGGCTGCTGCTCTTCATCCCCAGCTGGAAGATATCCATTTCACTGAGGACAAGGAACAGGAGTTAAGAGTCCCATTTCCTACCTGGCCTGCAATTCAGACTCATTAGGCCAGCAGCGCCACTGACACAAACGTGTGTTCGTTAATGAGGAGTCTGTTCGGAGGCAGCTCAGTCATTTCGAGCGCACGCTTGGCTTTCTGCAGGGGCGCACAAGGCAAGCCTGGGGCTGGGCTGGCAGCAACATCTGCACTAGAACTGAGGGAATTAGCGGCAGGGAGAGGACATGGACTGAAAAAAAGCAAATATGCAGACACCAAACCAGGAGGAGGAAGGCCAGGTGGATGGGACAATCATAGCAATGGGGGAATGGCAAGACTTTCACCTTGCAGCCATTCCCCAGGCCATTCTCTTGGGCTGACGAGGCGTTCAGAACGAGCTGGGCTCTTTGCAAAGCGAACGGGCCCAAATGATTTTTTTGCCTGAAGTTACTTCATTGTCCCTTTCCACGCCACGCTTGCCAGCCTGTCAGATCTCAGCATGGGAGCTTAACCCTCAAACTGATGTGGTGAAGTTGACTTTTTTTTTTAATATATATAATAACTGAGGGCAAGTGTGCGCCAAAGAAGGGAGGAAGAGGGAACTGCTTATTTGTATGAGGAGCCTCCTTGGGGAATGCTCTTATTCATGTGTATTTTTCTCCCTCTAAAATTAAACTAAGAGGCGGCTGTAAGAATCAGAATCTTTTGCAGTCCTGTCAGACTGTGGCTTTCTAAATATTGTGCTTGAATCCATCAACTGTGACAGTATCGGTGGGGGGAAAAAAAATTAGACTTCCAGACTTCTCAAATCTAAATTCTCTAAGCACTTAAGAAGAGATCCATAGCTGATATAAATCAATGGACGTTCTGTGGGTTTGAATGCAACTAAGATGAACAACATAATTAGCTTTCTGAAGCCTTCCTTTTCTTTTTTTCTTCACTAACAAGCCCAAGAACGAAGCCCTGCAATAGTGTTTCAAAGTTTGTTCTGAGAAGTTAAAAAGTTCTGCTTCTGTTTTATTTCTAAAGGGACAATGTGTCCCTTATCCCCAAAGAAGGTATGTGAAAATTGGAAGGATATGTGCAAAGGAAGGGTGAAATCTGCCAAGGAAGTCAAAACCCATAATGCTCCCTATTATAACAGACTCCAAGACAGAATCCCCTGAAGGAAGAGACTGCATGAAATCAGGAGCTGTTTCTCTGTCAGATGGAAAGAGGATTGACACATACTGTATTTATTAAAATTGCCTAACTAAGCAGCATTAGTCACCCATCATCCATATTTCTTTCCAAAAATGAGAGTGCCTACAGTTCTGTAGTCTCTGGAGAAAGCAATTACAATATTAATTTCAGCTAAATGACAACTAGAAAAAAAAAACACTAGCTAGTCTAAGGAGTTCAGTGCTCTTACATCCACTTTATGAAGATCACACTTCATATACACAGCAAACCACTGAACACCCCTATCATCTTTAAGTAAGATCACTGGAAGGCACTGTGAGGAGCAATATTGGTGTAGGAGGATATTTCGACAGGAATGAATGTACAAGTCTTATAGTCTGTCAGACTACAAGTTTGTCCGTAAAATAGGCCAGATCCCTGAGAATAGCAAACCTCCTCCCCCAATTCCTACCCCCACACAGAGCCACACCCCCACTTCCCTTTAATTTGCATTGAAGTGCCATTAAAACTAATGCTGTTTGATGCCTTTCAACAATTGGTCCGGAGAATGCAAAACAAAGGGTTTTGTCTGAAACTTCCTTAAAGCTCACTATGGTACAACCCCAGCCTTGAAGGCTCTGCGGGCATGGAAGAAGCCCCCTGAATCTGAGAAACAGGGGAGTTGTCCTAATTTCCATCAGTGTTGAAAAGCCACAGAAAAAAGACAAGAGTGTATAAACAACATGGCATCATAGTGCTATCACCTTGCCTTCCTTTTGTCGTTGTACATGTAGAAAAGCAGGGTAGACGTGACACTTAGGGCCACACTACTGAAGGATTACACTTAAATGGTTAGTCCTTGGCTTCGTTAATTTGATTTAAACAATTATAAAAGTTGAATGACACAAAGTGGCCACACTGCATTGGGGTTCTGGTCCCTGACGGTGATAAGAACACAGTATGTACCAACGTACAATGCCACAGACCACACTGTAGACACCATCCTTTTATTCCCTCAGACGCATGGAAAGCCTGCTTAGCTCCAAATACACAGTTGAGAAATACACACTGGGAGCATCTACGTGTGAATGTCAATGCACTGCAATAAACTGGTGCTTATTGCTCCACAGTTTATTGCTCCTGGGCACGTGTTTACATGTGTACTTGGGATCACAGCACATTCAGCTAGGTTGAATCAGCCCTGGCTGGCAGGGATCCAGTCAACCAGCCAGCGTAGGGCAGCTCTGACCTGGCTTAATGTGCTGTGGAGAGGCTGGCTAGGGCATGATGGTGCTTCAGTGCAGGGGCTAGCCAGCACTGCCAGCAGGCCGCCCCTGCACTGAAGCACTCTCATGCCCCAGCTAGCTGGGCAGGGTCTGCGAGGGCTGTGCAAAGCTTCAGTCACTGATTTGATTTAGCAGAAATCAAATCAGGAGACCCTTTAATCTTTCCAAAATTGAATTTGAATCCTCTGAATCGATTTGGAGAGATTCAGAGTCAATGATTTGGACATAGACAGAGCTTTTAATGTTGTTTCTACATATCTCAAGGTACCAGGCAGCTCATGAATGCTGGGATGGTGGGGTGGATGGGGTGACCCACAGGAAAACGGGGGCAGGGAGGGGAGGCATGCCCAGTGTACTCGGCAGCAGACCCGGAAGTTGACCAGAAGCACTTCCACCACAGGGGACCTCCCCCCACCCCCCAGTTTGGAGACTGGTGCCTCCTGGGTGGGTCTGGGAGGACACCCAGGGTCCCCCCAGCTGATCACTGTGCTCAGTGGCAGACCCAGAAATGGGCTGGAACCTCCCCCCCCATTCTTGTGGGATGCTCCATCTGACCCAGCTTCTCAGCATTCATGAGCTGCACCTGGTACCTTGAGGTATGTAGAAAAAACATTTAAAGCTGTGTCTATGGCCGAATCGCTGATTCTCTGAAGCCGTAGCAAATCCTCAGGTTCAGATTCAGTGATCCGAATCAATGACTTGAATCACTGTCCCCCAATTTGGGCCAAATCTGAATTGAATATGGCTCACTTCACGCACCCTTGGTGTCTACACGTGCTGATGTAGAGTTTTTTACTTCACAGCAGGATAGGACTTGTATTTATTATATTATCCTGCTGCAGAGTAAATTAGTTTACTCCACCCTAATAGGGGCACACAACATTTATTGCACAGCTAATTAGTCTAAGGTGCAGTAAATGTCTCATGTAAACACACCCACTGAACAGTGCTCCTGGGAACACTAGCTAGGTCTCTGAGACACTACACTTTATTGACCTGAGTTCGTGTTTTTTAAGTAAACGCCTATCCACAGGGAAGTGTAGTGTCTTTGAAATAAATGATGAACTCTTTAAAAAAAAAATCTGGAGGATTTCCTTTGAGAACTCCATGATCGTATCCCCCAAAGATATTCTATTCCCAGCCATCATTTTGGTTTCGTCTAAGAGAAAAGTGAACTCCAGTAGTCTCTAAAGAAATATTAAGAGCTTCTTTTCCAAAAGGAACCCCCCCCCAAAAAAACCAAAACAAAACAAAACATTTTTCTAAGGATTAGTTTATCAGTCATTTAAACCTGCACTGGACTCACTCCTTCTCCAGAGAGAATCCACGGTGACAGGTTTATGAAGTGGGCATGGGTTAGTAAGAGTCTTGCCATTCAAAACATCTGGGATGCTTTACAATAGGGAATCTTGAAGAGCAAGTGTTTTACAGAAGGTTTATGATATTTTTAGTCAAAGTGAAAAGAAGTGGAAGTGCTTCTGTGCTTATTTCTCGGCTTGATTTTTCCATTGTCACTTAACATAATCAAAATGAAGATACTAATACAAGGAAGCAAATTGGCATTGCATCCAATTTCACAAACTTCTGTCTACATCCTCAGATGTGACACACACAACACTCTGACCCCAATTAAGCAGCTTCATCTCCATCCTTCAGCCTAACGAACAAATAGGTAGAATGGGCTACCATATGTTTTGGGTTTCGGTTCATTAAATCCTTCTTTGCACCGAACCTTTTAAGAGAGAGTCCCACATAAAATTCACACAAAGCTATATTTTGTGTTATTTGGAAGAATCTTATTAAACACTTCCTCCAAAGAAGGATTCCAACCTCTGAGAATCAGCACGACACTTAAATGAATTATTCATGCAAGGCTCTGCAAGATGGGCAAGTTTCCTGCCAAGACTTGCACAGTGAGGGGTGTTATAAAACTGAAATTGGAATGTGTAGAGAACTGATAGAGAAGATATCAAAAGATGATGTCTGTTGAGAAACTTTAGACCTTTCAACCTGTTTCTGCACAGCAGAGAGCTTTCTAAACGTCCTGACTTCCCACTCACCCCCGTGTCTTTTAGTTCCTAAAAACACGTTTATTACAAAATGTTCTTAAATTAGGTCATATTGCAACATGAGTGCATGTTCAAAGGACCGTTGTTTAAAAAAGTCAACACAATTTATTGATATGATCATTATCAGATGTCCTTTCATGAGACTAATAACAAAATGTCTCCTGTCCTACCAGTCTCATGCAGGTGTAATTTGACCAAAGTCAGCAAAATTCTTCCCGAGCAGGCCAGGTGTAAGCTGGATCAGCATCTGGCCCTGTTCTTATAACTTGGTGCTGCACACACATTCAGGTTTTTTCCTTGAGAAACAATCGACCAACCTACCCTGTTAACAGCACCTGCGAGATTTATATGTTGAATCAAACTCCAGCACTGCCATCTGGCAGTAACACAATGAAAATTGACAGTTCAAGGATTAAAGCCTTTGAGTTTTACCCATATTTGCAGGATTTGATACTTTGATGCAGCGCTCTGGATCCATAAATGAATAAGGCTTAAGTCATTGATGGTTCATCCCACTGAGCAGGAATACTAAGCCTGCAGCAGAGATGAAAAGGAGCAAGAAACTGAATGTATAGTCATAAATATGAATAAATACAAACTAGATATTACTTATCTGGTTATATACTGTACCTCTTCTCCCCTTTACAAATCATTCAATGCCGAATAACTCATAAAAGAGATGTTATAAATAATGCAACAGGCAAACAGGGACGTAGTCATTAATAGAAAAGCAACTCAGCACCGTGGAAAAAATGTTGTGGTGTCATTTGCATTAAAAGAAATTATTGTAAGCTCAGCAGACAAACAAAGATGATTGGTGAGCACATTTTAATAATTAATTCCTCAAATAATTGAAATTTATTTTTTTGTCACCTTAGACGGCCATTCTTTTGCATTACTAGCTTTCCCATCTCCGTAAAATAAAGTGCTGGTCTCTTTTGTTATTGAACTGAGAAATGACACTTTGGAAACATTACAGAAGCAGCAGGAAAGTAATGAAAAATATATATAGTGCTGAGATTTTCAAGCTATCCAAAAGGCTCTTAAAGATCCTGCAGATAATCTTTAGAGAATAATCCAAACAGCTCTGTCGTATAAAGTTACATTAAATGCCTGTGCATCACGCTGTGTTTGAAAAGTCATGCCCAAAAAACTCTGATCAGTTTGATTGGACATGGATTCAGTTTCAACATCCAGAAGAGAGCAGTAAAAAACAGCTAAATGGGGACTATACACACACACACACACACACACACACACACACACACACACACCCCACCACCACCAGGGTGATCATCTTTGTGTGTTTCATACTGAAATATAATAGAATTATTTAGCTGTGAAAGGCATTGCTAAGAGGATCGGAAAAAAATATTTTGGGACCTTTGCATTGTCTAAGCTAAGAGAAAAAGCTGTTCTGTCTGGCTTTTGACTTCCCAGCAGTATCATTTTTTTTATAGCAGCTTCTTGTTGAATAATATCATAACATTTTTCTGCCAAGCCTAGAGATATGCCAGTATATGGGGTAGTAATGGAGAAAAATCTCAACCATACTAAAAGAAACAGGTAGAATATTTATTCAGATAAGGCATCCAAACCAAAACCAAAGAAACAAAAAATACCAATCACTGTAGATACTGTGGCACACAGTAAAGTAGATACGTCCCTCATATAACATCACGGGGGTGAAATCCTGGCCCCATGTAAGTTAATGGGAGTTTTTTCTTATTTTCTTGATTTCATCCTAGGCAATTGCATTCTTCCTCAACTTCTCATGCAATGTTAATAGGAGATGAAACCCGATGTCACTTTTCATCATGCTGGGTTTTACTCAAAGGGGCCCCCTTTGCTAAATAATTTCCTGTTGTAAGAGGTGAAATGATTTCATGACTTCTAGGGCTTCTGTTTGTTTTGTGCAGAAGCTTTTGTGCTTTAATGCAGGTCCTTTCAGACCTGTGAACTTACAACGCTTCAAAACTTGCTAGCAGGTTCATCGTCCAACAACAGGAATGGGTCATCTACCTAGTAGAGACTTGGGAGCTAACTTCACTTCTCAAATACTGAATATCAACAACGTGTGCACTGCAAACAAGCTCTACATACCATGTGTTTGTTTGTGTTAGTGTCAACAGACTGAATGCCAAACTGATTCATAAATAATGGGACAGATTTGCAAATACATTGTGACTAAAAATACAGGATAAAATTTGCTGAAAGTTTAGTTTAGAAAATGATACGCGGCCATCTCTAATTAACAAGCTACTCCAACAATTCCCCTGTGATATTTCCACTCTAGCTTTACAGGGATAGCAACTCCATTGTACTTTTGGTCAGTCCCTTAGGCAGTTACCTGAGAGAGATTTCCTGTGGTGGATTGTATCCAGCTTCTTCGGTACAGCATGAGCACCTCTTGCGGTTTGATCTTGAATACTTTTTACCATATATCCTGAAAAAACGATTAATTTTGGATATGCATCTTGAAACAGGCTCAATTATCAGTCTGGTTTTGACATTTGAATTTGAAATGTTATGCATGTATTGACTTTCTCAAAATGAATGCTGGCCTAATGAGCCATATGGGATGCATTTTTTGGAAAACAAATATAAGAAGGGAGAACTCAGAAGTTGAAGCATACCTTTTTAGTTGACTATGATTATTCTGCTGACATAATGTTTGTACAAAAAAGCAAAGAGAACCGCCCCCCCACCCCGTTAAGATGGCTATATGGGTTTGTATTCACAATGAAAGAGGAAAGGGGAGCCAATTTTCACAAAGTGAAAGTGAACATAACAGATGATTATTGTGAGCCCAGTTGTCAACCTTGTTTCATCAGGTTTATCAACTGAAATCAATAAAGTTCAGAGTTAGACCCATTCTTCTTTAAGGTTTGAGTGGGATATTTGAGTTGTTAGATAGGGCTGTGCAAAATTTTGCTGGGTGTTTCATTTTGACGTTGTTTCGACTCATTTAGAGCTCGAAACAGCGAAGTCAAAATAAAATGAAAGGCTTTGAAACAGCCTCAAAACAAAACAAGGGCAGTCAAAATGTTTCAAAAGTTTTGAAATGTTTTGAGTTTTAAAGCTGGGCTTGCTTGCAGGGAAAAGGAAAGTAAGGAGAGGGAGGAGGAAGAGGGGGGAAGGACTGCTCTCGTGTTGACTGTGTAGCTGGCTGGTGACTGTGATCCTTCCCTGAGGTCCCTTCCAATCCCAGTACCCTGGGGCCCCAGCACCAGTGAAGACGTGCCTTAACACATGCACACAGTCACCCGTGTCACGAGTTGTGCTTGTCAGCAGCTTGAAATGAAATGAAACATCAAAACAAAACACTTTCCCTTTGAAATGGCGAAACAGAAGTCAAAACAAAATGTGCTATTTCACACAACCCTATTGTTAGACGCCTGAGGAAATTAGCAGACGTCTACTTAACAGTGTCCTTGTGGCATGTTCTATTGGCATGCCACTGGTAAAATTACTGTTACATATCACAAGTGATGTGGGGGGAACATTTTATATCATGTCCTCAGTTTTTGTTTTTCCTCACCAAAAACCTGTACAGTATCTGATCCAGTTATCCCCAATATGTGTTTTCCACTAATAAGGTCTGCCATAAAACTCCCTTACATCTCAAGCAAACAAGACAAAAAGAAACTTGGGAACAATATAGACCGGATGATTGACGTAATATACTGCCACATAAAACTTTTATGTCCGCAGGGGCTGCTTGCTAACCCAAAATGTTTCAGTTTAATATTATACTCACCCTTTACTGGACACCTATACAATTTTTCTGAGATAAGTTAAGACCCTCTGACATTTGCTAGAGATCATGTCACGCAGAAATAGGAGATTATAAACACGTTACAGAACTGTCCTAGACTAAAATATATTCTAGAAGACATTCTAAGGCTACATAGGAGATAACAGGTTACTTAATCCCACTGGCACAGCATTATACATACATAATAATGCTTCAGATGTTATTCAATTTTTGAGTATTTTATAAAGAAGGACACTGCTAAGTTCTCAGCAGCCAAATATGCTATTCACAGGATAAGTCCTTGCCCTCATACTCTGAATAGATAGAGTAGTTAGTCTGCAGAGCATCTTCTGAAAGAGGAATCTGTAGATTTCAGCAGAGAAAGTATCTGTACAAACTTAAGGGGAAGTGTAGATCGATTTTGATGAAGGACTAGGCTGACATCCTCCCAGATTTTACAAACTGAATTTACTCCCAATTATGAAGTGTCTGACCATTCACACTTGTTCCAGGTTTCCCAGCAGAGATAACCTTTACGGCAGTAAGTTATCATTTGTATCTTGCAGTAGAACTTTTCTTACTCCTTGTACCAATGTTATTAGGCTTTCCCCATGGGTCTGATTTTATGTTCGGATTTGCGGCAGCGGCTGTGTCAGTTCACATTCTTTGCCCCACTGATTTGCTGCAATGCTGATCATATTTAATTGAACACGAGCTCCAGACTAGGCCAAACTGACCCACTGCTAGTTAGCACTTTCTGTTTAGAACAGTGACCTGTAGATGAATACACTTAACCAAAACTGCTAAACCTGATCGCAAACTAGGTATTAGGCTCCAGTCCTTCATCCGTGTACTTCAGCCCTTCAAAGAAATGCTGAAGACATGTGAATACACTAAGCAACAGCAACATACTTGTCTGTTATGGATATTCATCTCAGCAGTGGTATTTTTGTACACTTATTAATGGATAGCCTCCTGCATTAAAGCCTAATCAAAATGGATATTTTGAAATAGTTGCTAAAATATCTATTTAAAAAAAAAAAACTTCAAAATTTATGATATAGGGACTTGCACAAAAAAGGCAGTGACTTCCAAATCATGTTCAGAACAGTGCAGCAGAAGTCAACTATAGAATAAGCAAAGAAAAGCTGAAATTGTAGTTTCTTTTGCTGATATCACCCTAACGTATAGATTAAATATGCATATCACACCGCAGAGAAAATGTGCAGATGCTCCAAAAAATAAATAAATAAATAAAGGACTGAAGACCATAATTCTGCAAATGGATAGGACCAGAAGGCTTAGGGCTTCATCAGGAATTAGGTACATAATTCCACTGGAGCATCTGTCTGCCCCTGAAGTGCATGGAAGCTCTGCAATTGATTTCAATGGGGTTCATTGAAATCCTGCTCCTTCAGCCTTTAATCAGTCAGAAAACTACAGATGACTCCTTCAAACAAAGGTTTCCCTAGAATGACTAAACACAAGACAACTGTTCCAGAAAAAGTTTTGGAAGTCCTGGAACCCATAAAGGATGGATTTCTTTCTTGGGGAAGGAGAATGGTTTTCATGGAGATCTTCCCATTCAGAAAATAATGAGCGAAAAAATCCTTCTCACAATCCCAATGCAGAACAAAACCAGTGCTACTGTTTTCCATAGGATTCAGTGTTTGATTTCTATGCAGATATAAACTACGAACCAGGACTCAGACCCTCTGTTTTACCGGGCACCTCCTGTAATAGCCTGAATGCTATTCTCACACAGAGAAAGGAGTAAAGGGCGCTTGGCAGCTGTAGGGGTTAACAACCATGGGTTACTAAATTGCAGCAGATTCGGATACTGTGCAAAGTGTCATGGATTTCACACTTTAAAAATAAACGAGTAACAAAGGATTGTTAATGCGAAAGAAATGTGTTTTGCTCAAGCTTAGGCCCCTGTTTCTAAGGCAAGTGATATTACATGCTTTTCTGCCTTTACTTCCCTATATGAGGATACTCAGATGAATGAACTGTCTCTTAAAGAGGTGTAAAACATGTTATACAAAGATAATACTCATGGGGAATTTGTGTTGGGTATCCGTCAACTAAAAGATTCAAACGCTCACCTCTTGGGGACATAACTGTGCTTTGTGACTAGAATGGTAATGCCTGTGCTGCAATATTAAAGCTAGTGAAGGCCATTGCTTCAGATAAGAAGATATGCCCATCATATTTGTGTGTTATCTATCACGAAAACATTTTGTCAATATACAACGGTGCTGAACATGTCTGCTGCAAACACAACCAATTCTTTTACAGTGACAGCTAATCAATATCATTTCTGGTAGCGCGAGTCGATTTACATCTTAAGGACGGGCAATAAGTATTTTCTATCTGCCCTTTTCCTGGGGTACTTGAACTCCATACTGTGATGTCTGGTGGGTTTTGTACCACACTGTCATTTCCTCAAAGAAGCAAGCATTGCAGAAGTCAGTTCAGATCAGCACGACTAAAAAGAAAAATGCACCAGTTGTGAAGTTCAACTACATTAACCTGTTCTTGTGGTCACCAGGCTTCAGCCTCAGTTTCCCCATCAGCAGTCAGATGACTCTCTCTGTCTCTGGAAACAACTATGCTACCCTTTATAGTGATACTAGGTGCGTCTACACATGACGCTATGTCATCGTAGCAATGCACTACGGCAACGAAGTGTTAGGGGGCACAAACTGTGATGCCACAGCTACATTGCCATAACAACACAGTCCCTCACTATAGTGCGTCACTACAACAACACAGCAGCTAAAAATAACCATGTGCTACCAGGGCTGTTACTGTGCCATCATTTAGTACCTCCAAAAGGTAGTACTAAATGATGGCACAGTAACAATGGTGCCATAGGGGCATGTGTAGATGCACCCACTGTGTTCAAAATTTGTCCCAAGACTTCGTTGGATCACAAGCTGCCCAGTATGGTCTGTGCAAATCCCCACTTTGATGCAGTGATAAAAACAATCATCTATCAACCTTCTTCTTATAGTACTCCCGGACACAAGCCCATCAAAGAGAGCACTCAGTACACGGTCTGCAAACCCTCCGTTTCTTGGCACCAGGTTCCTTCATTTATCCCCGCTGTTAGGACCGGGATGTGGATGGTCCAGGAAGGTTACTTGATATTAAAATGGAGTCCAGGAACTGGGTTCATAAGGAACCAGGAATCAATACTGAGGTCAGGGTAACCCAGAAGTCAGAGCCAGAGTTTAAGTGAATCAAGAAGACATAGTAGGGTCAGAGTCCTTGTCCAGACAAAGTACTGTGAGCTGGGCCTAGCTTTTGGACAGAAATTACACATAAACCAGTATAAATGATTGGAAACTGGTTCATATCTATAACAAAACAGAAGTTCAGTGAACATAAACCACTTCAAAATGGCCAAAACCAGTTTAAGAGAAACGTGGATGGATGAAGTATCAGACTTAACTGGATTTAGGTTAAATGAGATTATTGAACTTCTGTCCAAGATCCCCTCTGGATTCAAGTTAACTCATAGTCCCCCAGCATCTCGGGATGCTTTGTACCTCCCCCACAAACCCCTCCTCTCAGGGTGGGCAGCTGACCTTAGTCCAAGTTGTCCGCTCCAGCTGAGCAGGGTCATGTGCTGTAGCACATCCCCCTCCACCCCCACCCCTCAGCTTCTGGCTTGGTCCACTGCAGGCATGTGGCTGCATTTCCAGAATCAAAAGTGAATGTCTGTGCACTTGCTTATCGGTTCAATCTATGCAGGTTACACTAAACTGTGAAGATTGAATCATTTCAGCCTAGGGATTTTTGACTGTCTGCACTTAGCTGTAAAGGTTGGAATGGATGGGACCTCTTCTCTGTGGCTTCAGGGAATTGGTTGCCCTAAGGGCCCAGGGCACTGATCCAGGTTTGCTGCAGGTGCTGCCTGCTTCCCTTCAGCTTCAGGGGGTGGACTACCCTGACTGGGACGGCCCGGGCCCTGGCCCCTTTTGTGAACTCACATTCCATATTATGGTTCTGGTGTCCTGCCAAGTGATTAATGTAGGTACCACAGTTCTGAAATGAAATTTCAGCTCCACGTAATTCATAATAAATTGATTATTAATGTATGCTTGCAGAAACCCCAATGAAAGACAGCATGCTAGAAGATATGTATATATTACAATGATGAAACCTTCATTAGAAACCCTATAAATTGTGCCTGCAATATGTCTAGCAAAAATGGGATGTTATCTTCTTATTGATTTTTTCCCCCTCATTTGTAAAAAGCACATTTACCAACATTAAAATAGGAAAACAACATCTTTTATCTTTCTTAGAAATAACAAAGGCAGAAAGTCGTGGGTTAATTGATACTCCCATGACTTAAATTTCTCCCTCCCATAAGGGAGAACACAGTCATTGCTTGGTTAAAACGTTAGGCCAATCAACACTTAATTGTCTAATTGTTCTGCATATGGCTGATCTCATTAAACTAATGCTGCACTTGCAAAAAAAAAAAAAAAAAAGGAATGGACTTACTGGAATAATAGCTTTTCAGGCCTGAAGGCAAACAGTTTCACAAATACAGGAACGAACAACACTACAAAACTCTTTTAGAAAGTGAACAGCAAATATTAGAGACCTTAAATAGCTAGAATATAGTTAACTCGGAGAGAAAGAGAGATAGACCATACTTTTTTTGTAAAAGCACATATAGATAAGGAAGTCTTTGATACCGCTCTAAATATTGTTTCACAAGACCTCTGTTAATGTTATAGAGGTGACATGGGTTTTGCTATTTTATCATTTAGTCCATCAGGCTGTTATGCTTACTAGTCGTCTATGCTAGTGTAAATCTGGAGTACCTCCAAGTCAATGGAATTCAACTGACATAAAACCAAAGTGACCTTACAATCAGGTCCCAACTTCGAGTGAGTGACACCTGATTTATGTTCATGAGGCCATAATCAGGCCCCAAGTCTCACTGCTGGTTTTAGTAACCTTTCTAATAAAAAGATTCTTCTAGACTTGTATTACTTGCAATTGCTGTTTAAATAATCTTACAAAACACCTGAATAAAAAGGTTCAAGGTTTAATTTAAAAAGATCAATGACATGCACCCTAGATGAAGGATAAAAGGTATTTTGGAAGACGAAGGAAAGAAATAAAGGAAAAGCAAATATATTCTAGAAGCTGGATTAAAATGTAAGCTTGAGCACAGCAGGGGTTTGAAAAATGAATTGTCACAACTGTTAGAGACTATAGATACTACAGGTAGAACTATATATACTCGCACGATTCTTTATGATTAGGGATTTCCATGAATGAACATCTCTTTCTCTAGTTGCAGGAAAGGGGAGTGAGAATCAGTTTCACATCGTATGAGCATGTTTGACATCTTTACATTGTCTTTTCCATCCTGAACAGAAATGAAAAGCCTCAATCATTTTTACAAAATGTAAGTAGGATAAATAAATAGCTGGCGTTAACGGAAATATTTTGCTCATGTTGCTAATTTTGAAAGGCTTCATTTTGCTTTGTCCCGTTATTTATTTATTTTTTACTACAAATTTATTTAAATTTCCAAACAAAACATCCTTTAATCTCCAAATTAGATTTTTATTATCGTTGTGAAAAAAAATGAAAACAGGGCTTAAAAATAGAATAACCTTCTCCAAAATTGCTTACAGCAGGAAACGTGTTAGAAATCAACCCTTTCCCCTGAACAATATTGCTATATTTACAATGAAAGAAACACAGTAGAAAACTACCTAACAGCTCCAGTAGTAGCAGCGACTGGATAATAGTTTTATATCTGTGTCAGGATGGAACGCTGCACTCAAGGTCAAACCGGCTTTAGTCTATTGAAACTCAACAGGGACTTCTATGTTGCATATAAAGCTATAAAGCCCCTCATTATCAGATTCAGGCTGAGCTGTCTCATCTTTCCTTCTACGCACAAAGCTTTTACATGGAGCAAGTTTGCACAATAGCTTCGTTTCCGAGGACCGCGGCAGTCTTGTCCTACTGAATGAACTTCTCACGCTCATTTGGCTTTCGCTTCTCTCTCTCCTCCTGCTACTGATGGATTTAACTTCTGTGAGTGGGCATTTTATCACCCTTGTGGACGTTCAGGTTTCCTCCCATGGCTTGCGCTGGCTTTTCAGGAAGCGTCACATATTGTGAACCGATGTTCTTCAGCTGCCATTTTGTACTTCGCCTATATATTTCTCCTTCCTCTGGGAAGCCTAGTGACATTATTACTATAATTTCTGTGCCACTGTAGATGGATGCCCTGACTTGATGATGGTACACTAAGAATTGTTGGAAAGTGACTGACTGGCATGAGGCAAGTCTACTTTTCTCATGAATGTTGCAACATGTCATTGCCTATCAAACCTATGCTTCTGTCAGCAGCCACATGCTCGCCTGTTATTTTATGCCTGATACTCATCAGCCTCTTTACAGTATGTGCTTCAGAATAAAATAAGCACAGATATGAATTCCTCGCAGAAGTGAATTGCAGTTGTGACAAAACAGAGACATCAGTGTTATGTTACAGCATAATTATCCGTTACGTGGTTGCAACAAGAGCTCGGTAAATTGGATGAAGAGACAGACAGACAATTGCAGTGTTTTTTTTTTCCAGAGGTGCAAGAGACCGTTCTGATTTGTGAGATCCACTCACCCAGTTATAGTCACCATTTATTTATGGAAAAACACCCGGTTGAATTCTCAGCGTGCACCAGACGAGGCAGATGAACCCAAAGAGAAAAACCACCAGAGGTAGGAAGAGAATGAGAGGAGGTGTATTTTTAAAGCTGAGGCCATAAGTGGGTAGTATTAAAATTGCAGAGCTGACCTGAACAATGAAAATTAAGCAGAAGCCATGAGATTTGTTTACCTAAGTCAACCCAGCTAAAATATTTTCAATGTCAATCCAAAATCCAGAAAAAGATTTTCATTTCAAGTTGAATTAAACATGGCAGGATACACCTTTTTAATGTTGAAAATAAAGTTGAATGACATGTCAAAACAAAACCCCATTAAAAAGGAAGGGGGAGGGCTCAAGCAAAATATTTGATCTCTTTCAGAGTTGTTGGGGGTTTTTTGCTTGATTTTTATTTTTAAATAAGTAACCCAGCAAGAAAATGTTGAATGTGCAAATAATTTTGGTAATGCTAAAGCTATATTTTTTGCTGACAAATTTCACCTAGCTGATGCAGAATCCGGACATGAGAGAATCCAGGTTACAGCTAGAGGAGAGAGAGGCAATGCAGGCATTACTGATGGCTTATTCAATGAATGTAGAGGTGAAAGAAATAAGGAAGATGGAGCAATATTTGAAGAGGCAAGAGAGGTCAAGGATAGTTTTTGAGACCAGAGGAGTATTTTAAGTTAGAGGAGAGAGAAAGAGATTGAGAGCACATGACATGTAGGTCAAAAGGGAACGGAGGAAAGGGATGGGGGGCAGAAGTAAAGCCCGAACCATGCATTTTGCTGTCTAGGAAGAGAGGAAAAAGAGAAGGTGTAGGGAGAGAGGAAGATTTTGGGAGATATGTGCTTTGGAAATGGTGAGGGTAGGCAAAGAAAGCATGCTTTAGAAGATAGTCAAAGTGTACAGATAGATAGCTGCAGACCTGTGGAAGTCAGTCAGAGAGGAGAAATAATGCTATTTTTTCCAGGACACGTGGCAGAATCATGACCGCATAATGCACTGGAGGAAGGCTCTGCGTTCACAGAATCTTCCTGAGACGCTTGATGAAATAGTTTTTCATGCTTTTCCTTCTCTCCGGGCACCCTAGCAAATGAATGAGTTGCAGATTGACTTTTTTCATCCAGGATATCTTGCCTCCTCTTTCCTATTCCACTTTTGATGCACACTACTTTGAACAAATCATCCCTTCCAAATGTTACTCCAATCATTTTCCAGATTGGAAATGCTAGCAAGAAGCAGGTAGTCAACTTTCTACCATGAGGCCTATTTACAGCAAATGAAACAGGTTCCCTAAGGCAGATTTCCAAGCCTTACTTATGCCTTTTGCTTCTTGGTCTGTTATTATTTGAGATGTTGATGGTAGTAATGTATCTGAACGGGTCATATTTAAATTTTGAAACTTGTAAATCTGACTCTTCCATTCAAGCCACCATGAAGCCATGTTTCCTCAAATAGTTGAATAAAAATTGTACACCTTTAAAATGCTGTGTACTAATATTATATAGGTCTCAGCCATCCAAACACTGGTGCACACTTTTTTGTTATTGCAAGTAATTCACTTAGTATAATTATAAATGTGGAAAAGCATTTAATGGGTTGAGAAGCCATATTCGATAAATATTGAATAGAGTGATAAGAGAGCTTGTTCTGCTAAATTACTTAGCAGCAGGGGAAAAATTACAACTCAAAAATTTTACAGAACAGTCAAAAATATTAAGAAATAATTTTCCATATGACTCTGGTAAAAGGGTATTCTCAGTAACTGTAAGTAGTTTTGCTGATTTATTTTATTTGTTGGTGAATTTGACAAGAAAAGATATTATTTCCCAACAAATTAAGGGATAGTGGTGGTCTTGTTCCACCCTCTTCCTCCTCCCCAAAACTTCAGTTTTGCTAAGAGAAAATTTAGCAAATTTCAGGGAAAGATGGAACTGTTTTTCAAAAAGCCACGGACAACTCTGTATTTGCTAATCCCCTCTAAAAAGTAGTAAATAGCTACTTTATGTTAGATTCATACAAAATCCTTTGACTATAGGTAGCTGTTCAGATGGTCATGAATAATCGAATGGCTTCTGTAGGTATCAACTCAGGAGTCTGTAGTCAAACACTAATTGTATTTTGGCAACTTGAAAGATTCACTTACAATTTCACATTTTTTCTGACAAGTCTTTCTTCTTTCTAAATGCTGCTGTGTTAACTGCCCTCTTATTCCACAGCTCAGTAGAGTGCCTTAGGCGCTGCTCTGTTACACCAAAACAGTGAAAAATGCATCCTACAATATGAGTACCTGTCTACTGGATTGCTGTGGGCTCAGTCCTGCCTCCCCTGAAGTCAACACGAAATCTCCCATTGGCTGCAGTAGAAACTAGATGAAACCTACTGTGTTTGATGGAAGGGGGGGGACAAAAAAAATGCTTGCAAAAACATGACAAGGTATTTAAATGAACTCTGTCCTCAACAGAGAGAAATTAAGGTTCAAAGGGACTATTGTGATTATTTAATCTGACTTCCTACACACCCAAACCCAAGAACTTCCCCAAGTCCCTTCTCTGTTTCAATTCCAATTGCAGTGGTTGGATTAGGACATCTATATTAACAATATATCCAGACATAAAACCCACCACCCCACTAATGGATCACTGGAACACCTCAACACTGCAAAAATGCAACTAGACAAAAGTGAACTAGAAGCAACTTTCCATGAGGACAGTGTGTGCTTCTCTGGCAGACTGAAGCCCCCCTATTATGAGCCCTCTCCTCACTATACAGGTACTACTTCCAGAAAAAAGAAATGACCTCTTACCATTCAGATTTCTAAGCTAACTAACTGGATTGCTTAAAACAGGCTTGCCAAATCTATAATGATTCTCACAGCTATTCTCTGAGCCATCCTCAATTTTTCAGCTTCCTTTGTATATTGCCACCAAAGTGGGACACACAATGGCAATCCTGGTGGCGGCATTGCCAGATAGACAGAAAATACATCCTTCTTATTCACACTTCAAGTTCTCCTGTCATATACATCTTTTTAAGATAAGAGCTCTCATCATGTTAGATTGGTCAATATTCATTTTTCCTAAATATACAGCCTCTGTTTGGCTTTAATAAAAGTGTTTGATGGTGATAAGGACTCTTCAAAAAGTCAGTCATCAGTTTAAGTTGCATTGCATTCACTTTTAGACAAGAACATTGCTGGATCTCTCCTATACCAATTAGACTAGAAATAGAGTATTTACTGAATACTTCTGCTTTATTTTTGACCATTCTATTGCATCCACATAGCACACTGAAATGGGCTGATATCATTGGGTGTCTTTCAGTTTCTGGCTGGTCAATCATGGTCTGCCCAAATCTAGAAGGCCCACTGGGCTAGTGTGATTAGGCTAGGGACAGGCAACCCCCAGCATGGGTGCCAGAGCATGGCATGGGAAGGCATTTTATCTGACAGACGTGCCTTGGAGCAGATGGCCAGGAAGGGACCAGGCCTGCACTTCAACAACAAGAATTAGGCCTCCCATGTCTTCCCTGCAGTCTGCCTCTGGTATGCCAACATCTTACAAATCGAGGTAGCAGGTATTTTTGGCATTCTGCCCCAAAACATTGCCGACTTTTACAATTGGCAGCATTGAATATCCAGTGCCAACCTTTACAATTGGCAGCATTAAATATCCGATGCCATCAGCTTCCCTTCCCACGTCTTCCTGCAGCCTGGGCCCATAACTGTTTCAGCTGTGTGAACTGTTCCTTTCAAGGCACCAAGTTTCCATAAAACATGCTATGCACATATGCATATGTGTGTATTAATGGACTTCTTTTTCCTGTTAGCAGCCAGAAAATGCGGTGAAAAAACCATGCATGGTTGCACCCAAGCAAGCATTATTAGGTCTGTGATCAGTTCCGATTTCTCTGTCAAAGCAAATTTAACCAAGACTTCTCCTGTGTTGGCTGCAAGTTTTCGAGCCAGGGAAATGTCAGTTTTACAAGCACCGAGCAATCAGAGACCTCCACCACAGATCACTCAGATGGAGGTCTTGCATCGTACAGTTTGTTCTAACTGCCTACATCCCATGCATGGGTGTTTAAAGAGTCAGTTATCCTGTTCTCTAATGTGATTTGGTGTTTTGTAGCAGACATGAACCTTGTCTTGTGCTTCATCTGTTAGAAGGCTGACAGCTGGGAGGCAAATGATCTGCAGTGCTGATGAATTAGTGACTAAACCACGCAATGACATTTGACAGTGCCACACCCACTATGCCTGCTTCTAGTCATTTTAACATATCAATCATAAGAGTTTTTCACCAGGTTCCACTAACAGAAACCAGGTTGAATGTGTACTTATACAGCGATGAGTTATATAACATCCTGTCTGTGCACTATCCAGACGAATAAATGTAATTTCTAGTCATTTTTTAAAATCTCTTCTTTATATGCTTTGTTGCCTTGATTAATTGCATTCCTTGACATCTTGATTTTATGTTAACCATGTGGTTTTGCCCCACCTCTACATTTTCCCCTTCTGCTCTTAGATTAACGTCTCCTCCAAATCTAGCCAGTCTGGCCCATAGAAGATACGTTCCTAGTACACTGAGGCAGAGTCCATTGAAATTGTTCATTCCCTTCCTTCCAGAGAACGCAGACAACCATACTCTACAAAGCCCAAACCCTCTACCTTACACCACTAGCCTTATCAGATCACTTCCAAAACCTTTCTTCTTGTCTGCTCTTCACTCATATATGTAGATTTTGAAGAAAAGCCACTTGGACTTCCTCTCACCAATCTTTTGGGCTAGGGACAGAAATTACATATAAACCAGTATAAGTGTTTGAAAAATGATTTTAATCAGTTTTCAGTGCACACAAACTGCTTTCAAAATGGCCAAAATTGTTTTAAGACAAACCTGGATGAATGTAATATTAGACTTAACTGATTTAGGTTAAACCAGGTTATTGAACTTCTACCCAGATCCTCTCCAGATTCAAGTTATCAATGTCAGTAGCCACCTTCACCTGTGAAGTCCCAGGTGTGGACTTGAGGGCCGTGTCCCGATGAGCATGGCCATGTCGTAGGTGGTGCCCCAGACCCATATGTGGTGCCACACACTGCACAGCCAGGCACTTCCCATGCTGCCACCTTGCAGCATGGTGGCAGAGTGGGTTGATCCCAGGAGATCCCAGGGTCAAAAAAACCTGCTCGGAAAAAAAGGGGGGTGGCACACATGGCAGCAGCACATAGAGCTCAAACCCGGAGCCTGGCACACCAGAGTCACACTCCAGCTGCCAGCCATGTCTCCCAACTGCAGGAGTGCTATGGCTGCAGCTTCCCTGGCCCCCAGAAACCCAGGTAAGGTTTCTGGGACCAGCACAGTTGTGGTCCCAGCCTCCCCTACCTCACTTAGGGTAACCTGCCACATGCCAGAGCGTGCATGGCACAGGACAAGTAGCTGCAGCACACATTGTCCCTGGGGAACGAAATGTTCATGCTCATCTGCATGTGGCCCAGGAGTCTATTCAATTTTGTAGTCATATGTCATACCTGGACTGGAGGAAGACAGCACATTTTCTTGTTGTTCAGCTGTCCCTTGCAGACCATTCTTCCATTTTGCTTAGCAAGGAATCCTGTAGAAGGATATTATAATCATGGTCATGACTTTGCATGGCACTCCATCAACAGCCTGGCAGCAGTCTGTCACTTCTGAATTATCCTTGCCACCTGAGGCTGCCTTTTGTCTCCTTTCCAGAGCTGGGGACAGATCAGCAATAATTGACACAGTATTGTACAGCTGTAGAGGGCCCTTCTTCTCTTCACAGCATTGTGTTACATGTATTTTCTTAGGAACCCTCATTTAAATTCAGATAACTAAGTGAGAATCCAAGACAAATAACTTCTACAACACAGCCCTGTGGATTGAACCTTTTGTTTCCTCTGGTCTTCACAGATTCTCAATTCTTTTCCAAAACTGCATGTCCCAAGGATACTTCCATCTCCCCAAATCCTGCTTCAGTTACAAAACCTTTCCTCAGTGGTTTGTTCTTCCTGGATAAGTACAAATAATCAAAAGGCCCAAGGCTGAATCAATTTAATCTTTTCAAGTTACTCTAAACTGCATAGATTGAACAGATAAGTAAGTGAACAGACATTCATTTTTTATCTCAGAAATGCAGCCACATGTCTGCAGTGGCCAAGGCCAGAAGCCAGGGGGCACTAGAGCACATCTCCCTGCTCAGCTGAAGCAGACAGCTTGGGCCAAGGCTAGCCCGCCCATCCTGTGAGAGGGTATTTGCGAGGGAGGTATGAGGCATCCTGGGATGCTGGGGGATTGTGAGTTAACTAGAATCTGGAGAGGATCTGGGAGAGAAGTTCAATAAACCTATTTAACCTAAATCAATTAGGTTTGATACTACATCCATCCAGGTTTATCTTCAACTGGTTTTTTGGCCATTTTGAAAACAGTTTATAGACACTGAATTTCTGTTGTGTCACAGATTTGAACTAGTTTCCAATCACTTTATACTGGTTTGCATGTAATTTCTGTGCCTAGCTCCGTTGTGGCTGCTGGCTTTCTCTAGCTTCAAAAGCAGAACTCCAAACCCCGCTTTCACATCCTACTTCCTCCCTCCCTTTCTCTCAAATTACTGGCACTTCCAAGCAACACCTCCTCCTCAGGTGTGCCAGTTGAGGTGACTATAGCTTTCACTTTGATTAGTTATTTTATGGTTAGTGTAGAATTCATTTACCCTGCCACAAACCCTTATAAGAACTAGTTGTCGCCTTTGGATAGTTTGTGGAAGACGACAGATTTTTGCCACCAAACATGCTAAGCAGCTCTACAGGAGTCACCTCAAATAGGAAGCAGTGTAGCCACATTCGTGCAGAGCTAGGGATGGGTTAATTAGCACTCTTGAGTGACAGGGCTGATTAGCCTGCCTGCAGCACCATGCAAACACAGATACAGAACTTCTGGTTCAATAGTTAGTCCACCTGGAGCAGCCTGGAGGGTGCAGCTAACTGGCACAATAAGATATAGCTAACGGCTATGGAAAGGTTATTAACAAGGCAGGTTAATACAGTGTAGCTGATACACTGTAAATTCACACCCTATCTTCCTAAACACTACTTTCCCTATGCAGGGAAGACCTCAGAAGAAGTCATAATCACCTATGGGTTCTGGCTTGATTTTTGTTGTCTCCTTGCTGAATATATTATAAGAAAGGTCACTATTTTGCCAGTTATATAACCTATTTTTAATTAAAATAATTCTGCCAGTTCTTCCCTTGCTCCATAATCAGGCATAATAAAACAGTTAGTGTTTAGACAGCTTTTACCTATATATTTCAAAGTGCCTTACAAAGGATGAAGGGGCGGAGAGAGAGAGGAGCACCGAGGTACGGAGCAGTGTTGTGGCGCTGGCTGTTTGGAAACGCAGTCCAGTGGTTCTTAGGCCTAGCTGAGAGCCTGAGCCAGTAGGCCACCCTGCCTCCTAAAAGTGAAGGAAGAAGATAACAGTTTGGGCTAAAGGCAACAGGGGTGATTCTACAGTAACTTGCTTAGTGAACATCTACAAAGTAACTGATTGAAATGAGGGTGATACGATTTTATAGAGCAGCATGAGTAACACAATGAGATGAGTAAAGGTGAAGTGACTAGTGTCAATGGAGAAGGATAAAGAGGGAGAAATTAAACAGTAAGAGAAAGGGTTGAGGATTCAGGCCACGAAGCACTTGCCGTGCATTCAATGCCATACATGTAGTAGTCAGTAGTAAAACACTCGCTTTGTTAGATTTCATGTAACGTTCACTTTTTTTCTGTTTCTTTCTCATACTTTGCAAATGTACAGCGATACAACAAAGTATATGCTTCATTTTTACATGTATTAATGATAGGTCTAGTTTGTGTGGAATTGCTGCCTCACAAAAAAGACTATCCTAAATAAGGACTCAGGGAGGAAAGGCCTTGAAAGGGACCTCGAGGTCCAATCCTCTGCAGCTTAAATGGTCTAAAACATGTGAGAGTGACATTAAGACTGCGGATGATAGTCAACATAGCAGTTAACTTTCTAGACTTAATGTATTTAGTACCCTCCCTCCGCACGAGTCTCCTGGATGGAGAGAGATGCAGTGTGACCACAAAAGTGCAGTTCACGCTAAGTGTATTGTATGCAGCCCCTTCTGGATCGTTCTGTGTCTCGTTCGCCTTGAAATTGAAGTCATCACATTTTACTTCTCGTGAAAAGTGTATAAAAAGAGTTTGACTCCCACAAAAATAGGAAAAATGGTTGGTATAACAGCAAATTGTTCCTAATTTATTTGAAGAGAGTCATAAAATAAGTGGCATTAAACTGTCACATAAACATCATCTAAACAGCTCTCAAAACCTCAGAGAGAAACTTCCATTTTTAAAAATACCTGTAAAAAGGGTCAGCTTGGTAAACCTGAAGGCAAATTCTATTATCGGCATTCATCAGTACCACTTGACTAAATTTAACAATAGAGGAGCCTCCGCTTGAGTATCTGACTTTACTTGACTTTAAAATTCAGTATAGGTTTAGGCATGCACTGTGATTTCTAAGACCCCTTTAAGAGTCTCGTAGCAATGAAGTGGTTTGCAGACTGTGGATCTGATTTTGATGTCTTGCTGAGTGATTTAGAAGCCACTGCATCTGTGTTATACAGGTGTTAGAGTAGCAAAAGATTTCAACCAGGACAGAGCTTTCCCAAGGGCTCTCATAATCCTGCTTTCCTCACCTGATTTTTATAGCTTGTCTAGGTCTTGAAGCAGGGCTGATATACCCAAAATGCAAATCAAGAATGCTCTATGTGCAAATGCAGGTTTAAGCTTTCTTTCCATTCCCCTGATCCTGCTGCTGCTCCTTGCATGACTGATCCTTCCTTAGAGCAACCTTCAGGCTGCTCTAATTAATACTTGCTACAGGGACCCACAAGGGGATTCAAAACTTCAGAGTAAACAGGGGCATCTTCTCCCTGGAGGCTTTCTTCTCATCAAACTTATTTCCCTAGCTGTCAAAATATAGGAACTGGGAGGGCCATCAAAGCAGGTCCCCTGCATTCACAGGCCATCATTAACCCTCCCTGAAACTCGAGCCCACATCTGCAAGGAATAACATCTGAAACAGCAAGAATATAACATGTTTCGGGTAAAAGTAAGGGTCAAGAGGACACTTCCAAATCCAAGCCACTGGCATGAGATCCACTTCTGTGTCCTCCCTGGCTCGGTGACTGGTGCCTCCTAGGTCTGGGGGGCGTCTGGGGGGCACCTGGGATCCCCCTGCGGCTGATCACTGAGAGGGGAGGACACGGGGGAGGGAGGGCATGTGTTCCCTGGCAGACTCAGAAGTTGACCAGAAGTACTTCTGGTCCATTTCTGGATTCACTGCCGAGCACATGGAGGACCCCCCACCCTCCTGTAGGACGCTCCATCCACCCCAGCATCATAGCGTTCACGGTCCCTCCCTCGTACCTCAAGGTATGTAGAAAAAATGTTAAAAGCTGTGTCTATGTCCGAATCACTGATTCTCCAAGTCAGCATCTAATCTTCAGACTCGGATTTGGCTGAATCGAATCGGGGACCATGATCTGAATGAACTAATCGAATCACTGTCCCTGCTTTGGGCTGAATCCAAATCGAATAGGACCCACTTCACACATCCCTAGAAACTCTCCAAACCTTTTTTTCTGTAGCATAAAAGGCTTATCAGTTACCTCTGAACCATGTCTTTATATGCTAAGCTATGCAGTACTGTTTAACCATTCTGCTCCAGGGGAATATGCATGAAGTAGGGTTTGCTCAGTAATAACTTTATTGGACCAACCCTATAATTGGGAGAGATGTTGGGGCACAAAATGCAAGAAAGAGATTTTATTATGGTCAGGAAAATACACAGCCATCCAGGAAGGAGAAAACCCCCAGCAAAATAATAGTCTCAGGTGATTTCTTATGATCTGCGTGTCCTTAAATCCTCTTAGAGGACATAGACGAGGAAGTCATAAAAGTTATTATCTTAAGTGACATAGAACAAGCAATCTATCCGGTACTGTCAGTACTTGTAATTATCTTAAAGCGTTTCCTGGAAGAGACATCATGCATGTTGTAGCATCTGCTTATATCCCTTAGTGTAACTACAGTAACTCTTTCCTTTCTTCTGAAAGTAGCAAGAGATCCTGGATGGGGCAAAGGGGTAGGGTTGGAAAGGGATGATGAAAAGAAAAAATGGGAGAATTAAAAATGAATATCCGGGGACATGAAGCTCTGAAAGGATGGTTTCATTACGTTTAGCTACCCTTTAAAGTGTAAAGCCTTCACATTTTTTAGACATCTGAAACTAAGAAGCTAAAGGAGATTGTGGTTTGCATGATGAAGCGGGGTGTTTAGGGCTATAGAAAAAAGATTAAATGAAAAGCAGAGATATGTCATACTACTCTTGTTATTTACTTTCAGAAGGATTTGGATTTAAAAGTAAAACCTAATGAGGCTTCAGGATTAAGTGACTGGAAGAAGCAAGACCTGAAGAAATAATGTGCTGGAGCAAGAAATATTAAAAATAACCACGTCACCTTATCTACTGCACATTTGGGTTGTCTGGTTTGTTTGGCTGGCCGGCGGGGGTGGGTTTTCTTCCCCACTCCAGTGTGGAATTAGATCTAGAGCAGATAGTTGAAAACAGGTGCTCCTAGTTTTGTTCTTTCGTCTATTTATTGCCTTTTTTAAAGAGCAATCAATGATTTTTTATGGCTAAAAGTCATTCCTATGCAGGGGGCTTCACCAAGGTAACTTATTTTTTGGGCTCAAGTGGAACTTTTGTGGCACACAGGCCTTGCACAGGCTGCAATGGGAATACCTCACCATCACAGGAGAGACGGAGCAGCTGGGTGCCTGGGGCAGCAGTGACACACAGGGGCAGTAGCACTTCCAGTGGCACCGGGCGCGAAGCTGTGGTGGCAGATGTTATATTTTTTTTGGTGCTTCCCCCATCAGAGTCAGTGGTCAGGGCATCCCAGTCTTTAAGACAAGTTTTATTCAAGGAAGAGAAATGGCTGGAAAAATCAAGTGGCAGCATTTGAAACAAACAAACTGTCAATACTCTCATCAAAAACCTCATCAAGACATATTAAATTGATTAAAAGCAAACTCATCAAGCAGCCTATGAGAGTGATGAGCATTATTTAGCAGCATGCATAGTAACTTCCCTGCCTATCTGGAACACTAAAGTAGCTCAAAAAGAAAAGACATGATGCTTTAAGGCTAATTGAACCAGTAATCAAAGTTTGTCTCTCTAATTCCTGGACTATGCAGCCGATTACTAAAATAAATTTGACAGCAGATAGAGGATAATTGTGTGCAATTACTCTCTGTAGACTTGATAATTATGGCGAGAATAAATCTGTATTTTTTCATTGCAGTGAAATCTATCAATTTTTACTGGTTATTATCTTGATTATAAGAAGAAAGGGATTCAGCTCTGTCTTGTGAAGCTGTCTAGACCCTGGAAATACAACGTGGGTTGGAAATACGCTGATGGAATGAGCCAGTAGAGTTTAAAGTTTCCTTTCCTTAGCTGGAAAGTTAAATTTCAGATCTGAGAATATTTTAGGACTCAGCATGTTTTACAAGAGCTGTACAAAAATTACTTAAGCATCCAGAAAGACTTAAAAACCACATGCATTGATTCCCCACCCCCTGCTAAAATTGAAGCTAGGTTGTAAACTCTGCACTGGTGCTGGCAGATTTTTCAGACCATAGAATTCAAGATCTTGAATTGTTCCCTCCAAACGTGTTGAATCATAAGATTCAAACTAAATAAATGCTTAATGTAGGGCCCTTTCATTTCCCTCGTGGTTTGGGGATACATGTCTTGGGAGTTTTCTTCAAAACCCTTAAGGCTAGCATTTATTTTCTTTTTAATATGAATGTTGAAAGTCATCACAGGTAAAGAAAAGACATTTTCCAGCTGGGAGATGTAGATTGGATGACACTGAAAAGTTTTACAAATCTTAATTATGCCAAAGTGTTCACATTAGGAAAGCCAAAGAGAGGTCAACATGTTTCATTTTAAACAGTTTGTTTCAAAATGACGTTTTACTTTGAAATTTCCCCAAATTGAAAATAAATTTTAAAAGCCTGCCACTCTGAAATGTGTTATGATTGACCAAAAACATATGTAGTGTATAGATTCACATTATAAAACATATCCATTTTGGCTTGACTGACATTTCCATGGGAACCTCAATTTGGATGCTTTCATTCATTGTTGCTTTCAAATCTAATTGTTTGTTGATGACACTGTTTCCAAAGAATATTCCTTCTTTGTTGTTAATTTTTGCACATTTATGTGAACTAATGCATCAAATGATCCAATTGCACTGCACTTTATGTTGATTTATTAACTCAATGGCATCTCAGTTACTTACTGAGTTTGGATAAATGAAATGTTTTTATTAGAAATAATTAAACAGCATTCATCCTTTCTGATGAATTATTGCTCCACTGTCAGTTGAAATAGCTTGGTAATTTTTATATATACTCTTGGGGGGTTTTTTCTGTGTTTTTTTTTTTTTTAAATAAATTGCCACTTAGAGGAAAATACATGAACACATAATGAGTACCTGAAATAATTTGCACCCTTAAAGGATAAAGCAATTGTTATGTGATAAATGTTTATTTGCAGTTTTAATTATTTAACACGTTATCATAAAAATAAGTCACTCTAAAACATAAGTAACATCTTAGTTACCATGTGTCCGACCATCTGCAGACACAGAGACTGGTAATATTCCAGTAAAATAAATTGTGCAATAGGGAGAGGAATGAGCAGTTAGTAGGTTTCCGTGAGCCCTGTGATTCCACCAAGACCTATCAAGACATTGCTTTTGGTGATGAATGGGAATAAAGCAATGACTGCATCTAATATGGGTTACTAGCAGAGTCATTCCCGTTTCCCAGGATGAGGCAGAACTTTTAAGCATCACAGAATAAAGATACTTCAAGAATTTAGGAACATTATGAACATAATTGCCATAGTCTAGTCACTGTTTAGGCTAAACATTGACAGAAGTATAAAACCATTATGTTGCAAGAATGGGATTAGAAAAAATTCATGGGGAATCTCCCCACATTATTTCTAATGATGCTTTATAAATACTTAAGATTCTGATTCTTTTTTTTCCTCTAAAGATTAAATTAATTGTGGCTTACTTTCTACATTTCTCTGCTGAAACCATTCTTTTCTTTCAGTGTTTATCACCGAGTTTAATGGGCAGTGGAGTGAATCACCCTAATCACAAAGTAGATGTAGAAATCAATGATGTATATAGTTCATTCTTCTGCTAGGAAGGTTGTCCCAAACATCTACACTGGATGTATCTCGCTGTAAGTAGGCTAAATTAACTACTCTTAAGCTGGTCAAGATCCATCATGTGTCAAGTGATAGTGGGTATACCAGGGCAATCTTTATTATAACAAAAACCCAATGTTATAGGTTATTCTACCAGCATCAAAATCCTTTTGATACATGAATATGGCCACTCAACTTGACAGGTATGATGCAAAATCCCCAACTCTTTACACCCTGAGGAAAAAAATGAAGACAGAGAGTAAGTCTAGCTACAGCAGCACTTTTGACTTCTTGCTTGAGGCCTATCAAAATAGCTAAAGTAAACACTGCAGATTAGTATCAGTAAAAGAGAATAGGAAGGAGACCATAAAATTGCCTTTTAAAAGCTAACAGGATATTGTTCTTCCCTGCAGTTTTGCCCATTCCATGTTCCAAGTAAAGGAATATGAATGATTCATTTACAGAACTACTGTACTTCATAATGTCAGACTGAGACTGCACCAGGCAAAAGGTTTAAATCTTAAACAGATAATAAAAATTATTTAAATTTTTTATAGTGCAGTGGTGCCCTACTTTACCAAAAGTTCTACCGACCTATGAGGAATACGGTATCTATCACTTTGCGTTAAAAAGCAGAGTGAATGGGAAGAAAATGTATATAAAGTGCAGGTAAAGTGGCCAAAGAAATAATAGGCAAGATCCTGCCTGCACATGTGCTTTACTGCAGAGTAGACTAATGAGCTGCAGAGTAAAGAGGAATAAAGCAGAGTAAAGCTGCAGGGAAGCTGGTGACAGTGACCATGAGCTGATCACCTTCACCATCCTCCATAAAGCTGGCAAGTCAGTCAGCAACACAGAAGTCCTTGACTTCAGGAAAGCTGACTTTGACAGGCTCAGGAGGCTCGTCAGAGAGACCCTAAGAGACCACGACCCAAAGAGGAAGGGAGTTCAGGAAGAGTGGTTGCTCCCCTAGGGAGCGAGCCTGGATGCACAAGCAAAATCTATCCCATTTTGGAGGAAAAGCAGCAAAAGGGCACAATGGCCCCCTTGGCTCTGCAAGGAACTAGCGGACCTCCTGCGTTGGAAAAGAAAGACCTACAAAGGATGGGATCCACCTCCAAGGAGAATTATTCTGCACTGGTGCAGACCTGCAGGGAGCAAACTAGGAAAGCCTAGGCTGCGGCTGAACTCCAACTGGCTACAAGTATCAAGGACAATAAAAAGTCCTTTTTTTAGATATGTGGGGAGCTGGAAGAAAAGCAAGAGCAACATTGGACCCCTGCTAAACCAGATGGGACAATTGATGGCTGATGCCCAGGAAAAAGCCAGTGTGCTAAATGAGTACTTTGCGATGGTTTTTCACCAGTCCCATGGGACGCCCCTGCCCATTACGGGACGGGAAGGCCTGGATGAGGGAGGTTCCTTACCTTCCATCAATTCAGACTTTGTGAAGGAGCACCTTGAGAGGCTGGATACCTTCAAATCATCCCTCAGGGCACTCTGGTGACAAACTTCTCCATGACTGTTTCATGGAGGACAGCCTGGACATAAGGAAGAGCTTCTTTACTGTCCAAGCCCCCAAGGTCTGGAATAGCCTGCCACCAGAGGTGGTTCAAGCACCTACTTTGAACTCCTTCAAGAGACATTTGGATGTTTATCTTGCTGAGATCCTATGATCCCTGCTGACTTCTTGCCCCTGGGGCAGGGGGCTGGACTCGAAGATCTTCCAAGGTCCCTTCCAGCCCTAATGTCTATGAAATCTATAAAGTATAATATGCAATGGTATTAGGCTGCAGTAAATGAATTAACACCACCAGAGTTATGCAAGAGTAAATAACTGTAATTAAATGCATGTGTAGATGTTATGTGTGTAAATTGTGCCCGGTCAGCCCTGCCAGCGGGGGGCCAGACTCCTGCTTGCCACCTAGCTATATATCTGCACTTTCAGCATCTTGTGCCCCAGCCAGCCTCAGTGCTGCCCAACCTTGCCACCTGGAGCCCAGGACAGAGCAGGGCAGGAGCAGCCCTGGCTTAAACCACTCTACCCCAGCTCCAATTGCTCCTGTCCTGGGTACGTGTGTAGAAGCTGCACCCAGGAGTAGTTTACTCCAGCTCAAACTGCTCCAGAGCTTATTGCTTCAAATTAATAATGTGTAGACATAATAAGTCCTATTTCCAGATGGCATTTTTGGTCAAGGAGCACTTGCACATGTTTGAAACAAGGGAAAGCAACTAAAAGAATTCTGGAATACGCAGATGAAGTGGCTAAAAAGAAGACAGAAAATGACATGGAGGAAAGTAGGAAAGTGTGGCAGGGCAAGTACACAGCAAATACCTACAGTTCAGCAGAGGGGAAAAATATTCAGAGTGGTACAAGTGTTGTCATGTGGGTGACAAAGTCTCCTCCCAATTACTGCTTCTATTACCCCATGATTAAAGGGGAAAGAGGACAGCAGGGCTCAGGACTAGAGGGATTAGAAGATTGATTTCAAAGGAGGGGCTGGGAAGCCCTACCTATTTTGGCCTGCTATATATTGAACACGGACTAGCACATGTTCATTACATGTGCCATACTCACTACATGTTCATTAATGTGCCATAATTATGGTGCATTAAGTTTAGTACCTGTAATGCACTAAATGCACTATAATAGGTGCTGTAATGCACTAAATGCACTATAAGAGGTGCTATTGTGCATTAGTGCAGATGCACGGTTTTCATGTGACACTAATGTGCAGTAGATTAATTCTGCTGTGCATTCGCATGGTTTTTGCCAGCCATGCAAATACGCAGTAGAATTACTCTATTGCGACGTTGGTGTCTCGTGTAGATGCACCCATTATGTTGTGGATCTGAAGATAAGCAGAAATATGTGGACTCTTGGATAAAAGCACACTAGCAGATTCTACTTCTGAAAAACTAAGCGTTTTAACCCCACAGCCTCCTCTTAAAGAGGAGTTTTTTAAACCCATGTGCTTAGCAAGTATCAAAGAAACTGGAAGTTACAAGGTCTAAGGAAAATACAAAGCTGACACTTACCACTGACACTTACCCTTAACTCAAACAGCAGAAAACCCCACTGGGTTTGGTGTAGCAGGAGGTTGAAGAACCAGCGAAGAGGACTCCTGACGTGGAGTCAATAGAAGTGAACAGAAATTAATCAGCAGTGAGGGGGAGGCATGAAGAACTACCTCGGGGAAGCAAAACTACACATGTGGGATGGAATAAGAATTGATTGAAGGTATTGTTTCAAAGTAGGAGCCATTTAGGAAACATAATGCTTCCAATTATACTCAGTGGGTTCAAGAGACAAACAATAAGCAAATTGTTATGGACTTTCTTTGCTGAATAGCAGATTAGCATCCAGCTGTAGCAAAACTGATTTGGAATCATTTGTAATGACAGACCATTTGACACTTTATAGGAGTCCTGGAAAAATTAGCTGTGTTACTGTTCAACAAACAGTTCCTTTGTGGGGGGAAAAAAACCTCTAATAATATATATATTTTTTTTTTCTGGGCAGGTAGGAACAATGAATGATACAAACTCTACAAAGTCAGACAACACGGATGCGCCAGGAATAAGTCTTCTGAACATTGTCCCCTATGATGAACTAAATTAGACACCAGTGGGATAGATATTTTCCTTCTCTTTGAACAAAGCAAATAACGTCTAACCACGATGATTTCAGTTGAATCTCTCTCTCAGTAATTCTGAATGTTTGGTGCGGATGGGAGGCTGTTTTCGCCATCTCTGAATAACACTTGATGATTAGCAGGGCAGTCCTGTGCCTTCCCTTCTTTAAGATCATGTGAAAAGTGAAATATGTGGACTGTGAGTTTAGAGACTAAGAGCATATGAGATCCACCTGACTTCAAAGGAGCCCATGTTTGTCTGGTAGCTGCCACGTCAGCAGGATCAGTGCCTCCTTTTCACTTGCGTGGACTCACGTTTCTTGGACAGGCCACAGTGAGATTCAATGTGGGATATGCATTTTGGGACCTGGAACCAGAGTCTGAGATGCTTCTACTGCGAATTTCCCCTGCAGGTTCGACAGATCACCTTGAATATGGGCTATACAACTGAATAATAGGCCGTGTGCCGTATACATTTCTCTTTTCTCTCCCTATATGACAGAGGGCGCATTTCTAGATGTCATAAAATATACAGCACTGCAGAACTTTTTTCACACATGGCACTTCACAAAGATGGAACTGCCCAGTTATTGCTCTTTACACATGGGCACACCAAGGCAGAGGGAATTGAAATAATTTGTTAGTCAAGGTAGAGCTGGGAGTAGAGCCTAAGCCTTGTGACTCAGCAGCAAATGCTCTATTCACTGAGGTAGGGCTACATTTCGGTCATGCCAAAACGGTTCCTAAACTGCAGAGAAGCAGCATAAATTAATCGGCACTGAGCTTTGCGCTGCTATGGCTCGCTGATATGTGTACCTAAAGTTCGTTTTAAATAAGCTAGCTTGGATATCTCAAAGCTACTTCAGTTATGCACCCTGAGTTATACTTCCTCTCTATACTTTGGAATTTATATCAAAAGGACAGCTCTGTGTTTTTAGCTGTTTTCCCACCACCCTTGTTCCTAGGAAGCAAAAAGTAAGGGAGTCGTACTGTAAGCATCACTGAGAATTTGGGCCAAAGTCTGTGCTCCTTATCAAGTCAGTCAACCTAGGTTTTGACCTATGCAGTGTTTAGCATCACCTATAGCTCAGGTAGTCGCCCCTTCCTTTTTCAAGTGCTTCCACAAAACCCACATCTGATGGCAGGCCTACAAGGAATCGGTCTACTACGGTAGCTTTGTTGAGGGCATCTTACTGGTAGGCATTTAGACATGAAGAAATACTACTGCTAGCCTCAACTCTGCCCACTTCTCTTATTATTTGTTACTCACATGTATTGTACTTCTATATAACAGGAGATAAAGCAATTTAGAAATGAGAATTACTTGCATTTCTCAACCAAATACCTCTCCAGCCCACCCAGGCTTCTGTCCCATAACTCTACATTCACTGTCACCTGACACTGCAATCTTGCAAGGAAGGACAACATGGCCCACAATGTCCATAGTGACTCCTTCATAGATTACCCGCACCTCCATATGTCTGGCAAGCTGCCACAGGACATGCACAGCAGAATGGCCTTTGGGAAGCAAGCAACCCCATCTTCACACTTGAGGGAGGAGCTGCATTGAGCTGGTCTCTGCTGGTGGCCTCTGTGATTTATTTCTAAATGATTCCCAGAGAATAATCAAAGTGCAGTAGAAAACATGTTCCAGACTGGCTTCTGCTGTGCCTTTGTAACACAAGGGTAGGCCCGCTCAGGTAAGCAGAACAGCAAAGCCACATGAATACAATTCCAGAGTCTGAGATCCACAAGAGTAGTCCAAAGTACTTTAAAAAGAGAATAAAAAATATTGCACGTGCCGTCGTCTTAGTTAACAAAGGAAGATGGATGTCTCAAAGGTTAGCTTGATAATTCAGACACCCAGTTCCTTGTCTTATCACAGCCTTCCTATAACAACTCTGTTTCTTTGTAGCCCAGTTTTCCTTCCGAATGGCTACAGGGATAATAGCACATCCTGGGATGCCTATGCAGGTATATTGTGAAATCAAATATGCTCCAGTTCGCAAGGCATTCGGATCCTATAGCACAAGAGGCAACATGAGTCCTGTTACCGATTTTTCACCTTCGTGGTCAGCTAATATGCAGAGTCAATGGGCTATTCCCATTAGTAAAAGAAACTCGTAATGGATTTGGATATTTCTCTGAGAGAATCCGGCCTGCTAGAATAGAATGTGTACAACGTCCCATTCCTCTGAAAACTAAGGGTCCATCGACCCATCATCCTATGGTGACGTCGTTAGTGTGGCATGCTTTAGTACATCCCTCTGGACATACTAAAGCATGGCGCAGTAACTGTGCTGTGCACATGGCACATGGTTATTTTCAGCCATTACTTCACTGTAGCAGTGCACTATAACGAGAGAGAGAGCGCCACTACAGCGAAGTAGCTGCCGGTCATGCACACACCCTTGTCCTCGCTACACCACCGTAGCACGTCGCTGCAGTGACATAGCGTGACATGTAGATGTATCCTGAAGGACTTAAACTATAGGATACAGCTCTTTGCTTAATATTCAAGCCTATTCTTCAGCCAGCAGCTTACGTCAGAGTCTTCCATTTCTCTGCTTTTACTTTTTTCTCAGGGTCGTTCTATAAGTGGTCCTTGGGCCATGACTGGCTTTCCGCTCCTTCCCTGTGATGTTTCTAATTGCAGGCTTATTGCAGGCACGTGCACACCCCCCCAGGACAATATCAAGTGTTCTGTAAGTACGTTCGACACACAATGAAAACCCTTCACTCGGAAATAAATTTCTGACCATGCTTGAAGGTATGCTGTGTATTGGGTGGTGGCTCCTATGTTTCGGCTGGTGCTTATTTTGCTTTCAGTTAGCCTAAAGAAAGGGCAGAGGTTACAGCCTCCACTTTCTACCAGGTTTCAGCCAACCCTTAGCGAGACAGAACATGCTGGGCAGAAAACCATTATGAAAATGTAGTTATTACACAAGCATTGAAATAATCCCGTTGTGGCAAAAATAAATCACTGGGTTACACACTTCTCAGCTCCGCTTTCCCCCCCTGCCTTGTCACTATCGTTTTCTGCAAATAAGTGGGTAATACTTACAATGGTGCAACCACCATGTAATATCTCATAGGATCATAGACAATGAGGGTGGGAAGGGACCTCAGGAGGTCACAGCTAGTCCAACCCCCTGCTCAGGGCAGGACCAGCCCTAACTGGAACTTCCCAGCCAAGGCTTTGTCTAGCCGGGTCTTACAAATCTCCTCGGATGGAGAATCCACCACCTCTCTGGGGAACCTCTTCCAGTGTTTTACTGCCAGTGAGAAAATTATTGTTAATATCAAACCTAAATTTTCCTTGCTGAAACTTGAGCCCGTTGCTCCTTGTTCTGTCATCTGCCCCCACTGAGAACAGTCCAGCTCCATCCTCCGTCAGGTAGTTGGAGGCTGCTATGAAATCCCCTCTCCGTCTTCTCTTCTCCCAATTATGTAAGCCCAGTTGCCTCAGCCTCTTCCCATATGTTATGTGCCCCAGCATCCTCATCATTTTTGATGCCCTCTGCTGGACTCTTTCCAATTTCTCCACATCCTTTTTGTAGTGGGGCCCAAAACTGAACAGATGTGGCCTCCCCAGTGCTGAGTAGAGGGGAATGATGACTTCCCTTGACCTGCTGGCAACGCTCCTACCAATGAATTCCAGTATGTCGTTAGCCTTCTTAGCAACAAGGGCACACGGCTGGCTCATATCCATCTTATTGTTCACTGTAACATCCAGGTCCTTTTCTGCAGAGCTGCTGCTCAGCCAGTCAGCCCTCAGCCTGTGCCAACATGTGGGATTGTCCTAAGTGGAAGACTTTACACTTGTCCTTACTGAACTTCATGAAATTCCTTTTGGCCCAATCCTCCAATTTGTCTAGGTCACTCTGAATCCTAGCCCTATCCTCCAGCATATCTACTACTCCCCCCCCAGCTTGATGTCACCTGCAAACTTGTTGAAAGTACACTGTATGCCATCTTCCAGGTCATTGATGAGGACATTGAACAAAACTAGACTCCTGGAGCACTCCAATTGATACTGGCTATGCTAACTACACATTGATTATTACTCTCTGAGCTGGGTGCTCCAGTCAGTTTTCTATCTACTTCACAGTCCATTCATCTAGTCCATACTTCCTTAGCTAGCCGGCGAGAATGTTGTGGGACCGTATTAAAAACCTTACTAAAATCAAGATATATCATAACCATTGGTATCCCCATATCCAGAGAGCCAGTCACCTCATTATAGTAGGAAATCAGGTTGGTCAGGCATGACTCGCCCTTCGTGAGTCCATGCTGACTGTTCCTAATCACCCTTTTCTCCTTCAACTGCTTAGAAATGGATTCCTTGAGGACCTGCTCTATGATTTTTCTAGGGACTGAAGTAAGGGTGACTGGTCTGTAGCTCCCTTTTTCCCTTTCTTAAATATGGGCACCATGTTTGCCTTTTTCCAATAGTCTGGGACCTCTCCTGATTGCCATGAGTGTACAAAGATGATGACCACTGACCCTGCAATCACATCAGCCAACTCCCTCAGCACCCTCGGGTGCATCCCATCCATCCCCATGGACTTCTTTATGTCCAGCTTTTGTAAATAGTCCCTAACCTGTTTTTTCACCACTGTTGGCTGTTCACCTTCTCCCCAAACTGTGCTGCCCAGTGCAGAAGTCTGGCAGCTCACCTTGCCTGTGAAGACTGAGGTGAAAAAACCATCGAGCACTTAAGCCTTTTCTGCATCCTGTGTCACATGGTTGCCTCCTCCATTCACTAAGGGACCCACACTTTCCCATATACTCCTCTTGCTACAGACATACTTGTAGAAACCCTTTTTGTTACCCTTCACATCCCTTGCTACCTGTAACTTCAATTGTGCTTTGGCCTTCCTGACTTCATCCCTGCATGCCTGAGCAATGCTCTTATACTCCTCCCTAGATGTTTGTCCAAGTTTCCAATTCTTATAAACTTCCTTTTTGTGACTTACTTTATTGAAGAGTTCCCTCCTAAGCCAATCTGGTCTTCTGCCATACTTGCTAGTCTTCCTGTGCATCAGGATGGTTTGTTCCTGCACTCTCAGTAAGGCGCCTCTGAAGTACAGCCAGCTCTCCTGGACTCCTCTCACCCTCACACTGGCTTCCCAGGGGATCCCGCCCATGAGTTCCCTGAGTAAGTCGAAGTCTGCATTTCTGAAGTCCAGGTTCCTTACTCTGCTGCTCTCCATCCTTCCTTTCCTCAGGATCCTGAATTCAATCATCTCATGGGGTCACCGGTGCCCAACTTGCCATCCGCTACTATGTTCTCCACCAACACTTCCCTGTTTGTGAGCAGCAGGTTAAGAAAAGCATGGCCCCTAGTTGGTCTGTCCAACACTTTCCAAAAAGTTGTCCCCAACAACTTTCTGGATTGCCTGCACACTGCTGTATTGCCCTCCCAGAAGATGTTGCAGTAATTGAAAACCCCCATGAGAACCAGGGCCTGTCACTGGGAAACCTCCACTAGCTGTTTGAAGAACGCCTCATCCACCACTTCCTCCTGGTCTGGTGGTTTACTGCAGACACCCACCATGGCATCACACTTGTTGCTTTCCCCTCTGACCCTAACCCAGAGACTCTCAACAGGCCTACCTCCAGTTTCATACCAGAGCTCTGGGCAATCCTATGGCTTTCTTACATACAGTGCAACTCCTCCTCCTCTGCTCCCCTGCCTGTCCTTCCTGTACACTTTTGACCCATCCATGACAGTGCTCCACGCATGCGAGCTCCCACATCTGTTATTCCAATCGCATCATAGCTCCATGACCATGCAAGGACTTCCCATTCTTCCTGCTCATTTCCCAGGCTCCATGCGTTCATGGAGCAACCTCAGGTGACACCTCGGACCGTAACTCGTGAGGTAACTCGTGAAATGCCCTGATTTCTCTGGAAGTATGAGTATACCTCCCCTATTCCCCCCTCCTTCTTGCTTTTCCTCCAGGTTTCCCACTTCCCCACTTACCTCAGGGCTTTGGTCTCCATCCCCAAGTGAACCTAGTTTAAAGCCCTCAGATATAAATGAGGTAGTGCAAGGTAGGTAGACTTTACAAGCCAGTTGGAAAAGACTTGCACAGTCCTAGTGCTAAACAGGTGACCATGTCTTCTTAGACTGTGCCTCTTCTCCTCAATAAAAGTAAAGGGGAAGCATAACAGGACCTAGCAGGAGGATTAGAAGATACAACAGTGAGGCAGAATGGTCAAGATGCAAGATGGCCTTCAAGATGCATTTAAGAAAAAGAAAAGGCATGTTGGAAATAAGGAATATGTAGCCACTGGCACGGGGAGTGAATCACCAGAGGTGGCATACCACAGCAGCACAGATTTTTATGTTCTGCAATTCACCTCCACCTCTCCCAACCTATCTCACAGAACATACACCCTGAATGCTTAATCATGGCTTCAAAGGAAATAAAGCTTCTCGTTCGGATCCAGGCTGTGCAGAGCCAAAAGGCTAACATTTTCCATGGTGTTATGAGATTGATATGTAATACATCACTTGAGCACTGGTCCATATCTCTGTAGCGATGCGAATATGACATCCTTCAGCTTGGTGTAGCGCTCACATTGCTCTTCTCCGCTTGGCTTCAGAAAGCCATGGAACATGGGTTTTCAGTGCAGAGAGAAGCCGAGTCACAGAAATCAGCCAGAGCTGTGGGTATTATAATAGCCAAGCTGTGCCAATTTGGGGCTGGACATAGTTGTGTGCCCTCTTCAGTAAGCAGAGGAGCAATTGCAGAGTTGCCTAATCAGCTTTGCAGTAAAGCATCACTGTCTACACGTGTGGTGCTATTAGGCTACAGTAAATTAATTTAATTCCACTGTAGAAGAATACTGCCCAACACAAGTACTATCTTACAGCAGTTATTCAGTGTACCAAAACACGTGTGTAGATTGGGACTGGTTGGGGCACGGGGCAAGTACCGTGTGGGGGCTGCCTGCCAGCTAGTCCTACACTGTAGCACCCTCGGGCCCCAGCCAGCCTCTCTGCAACATGCTGAGCCAGGGCAGAGCAGCTCTAGGCTGGCAGCCTGACCCCTCGGGCTCCCTGCCAGCCGGGGCTACAGTGCCCCAGCTCAACGTGATGTGGTCCCGGGAGCAAGTGTAAACGCTGCACCTGGGAGCAATAAATTCCAGCGCGAACTACTTCAGAGTTTATTCAGGCATGGTAATTGCACATGTAGATATGCCCAGTATGTCCTATTCTGGTGCTTGGAAGGAACAATCCTTCTCCTGCCTTCAGCACAGGATTGGCTGTCATGCCCAGATGTCCTAAGGTGCAGACTCCTCCTGCCATCCTCATCAGTCACAATCTGTCCCTAACACAGTTCCTGAATCCCTCCCCACAGATAACGTTAGTCTGCAAAGCAGGGCTGTCACATTTCTATTCAAAGCGTGAACATATCACCTGGGTACCACACTTTCATTACTACCTTTTTCCTGCAGTGCCATTTGACTTGGTCCCTGCATCCCCACACAGACTGGAGCTATAGCAAGCTAGTATGACTCAAATGATCACTTTTATTGTTGAAGGGGGGAGATGTCATCCCATCCAGTTGGGAAATATGGAAGACCTAACTCTTGGGAGACCTGCAAATTATTTTTAAAAGTTTTTCTTTTTGAAATAATGCTCTTGGGAGCTTTTCAGCATGAACCTGAAGAAGATGGAGAATCACGTGCTGATTTATTTAAACACATTGCCAATCAGCCCACTCTGATTTAAAAAAAAACACACAACCTTCCCTATCCCCCCCCAAAATATTTCACCTTTCCTTCAAGCTAAAAAACCTCCAGGTTTGGTGTCAGTGAAGCTTGTGATATTGTGGACAATAAAAATCTGTCCCTGAGGGTGGCAGTTGCATCTTTATTCTCACTCCAGTGGAGCACATGATTGTAAGGCTTTTCCTCTCCATTATGTGACTGAGAAAAGTGTAAATCTCATTATTTTGGAATATGAATAACAACAACAAAACCTTGAATGCCCTTGATGCCATCCTGAAAGGTTAATACTACTTATTATATTCCTAGTTGTACTCTTTATTTGTACTGAAGGCTCTCTGGGTCGACACAGGTGGAGAATGCGTTAGAAAAATTTTTCATATCTTCTGCCGAGGTGAAATAGCTGAAAAGATGATGGAGAAAAAAACAACAAAACAAAGCAAGTGATAATCTTGCTTTTGCTGGATCAGCATATTCAGAGCCCTGATTAATGTGTAGAATAGTCCTTAAAATAGCACCCGCCAGCGTGAGCAATTTATTATTCAAATTTGGCCATTAGATCTGTCATTGTGCATGAGCAGACTGGCTTTTTTTGTTAAGAATGTGTCCGTTATTTATACTTGTTTGACAATTTGGCTTTACAAAAATATTAGGGCAGAGTTGCCTGCCAGCTGTTAGTAATGAATACATGTTTGTAAAGGAAGAGCGCCCAGTATACTTAGCTATGCATAGAGACCTTGGATTTTCGAATATCTAGGTTTCCTCCTGATTAAGGGACACAAAAGATAAAAGCAAGAATTGCCGGATGTCTAGGAGGTGTTGCATTCATAGTCCTTCTGCAACATTAGCACAGGCAACTGTGTGTGTGCGTGAACTCAACGCCCCTTGTGTTTAAACACCGTGGAATATAGCTCATGTAACCTACCTGTACTCCATTGTTTCCAATGAGATAAATAATTCCCCACCCCCCCTCCTTTTAGATCAAACATATTCTGCTAAATAAGTGTATTATCATATCAGAGGTGAATGCACGTCACTGTTGGATTACATCAAGTTTCTGAACTATTTGCTTATCTCTTTCCTTCAGTTTTATAAGTGCTTTGAGCCTGCCTCTATGGCTACATTGTAAATGTAACACCATTACCGTAAGTTCTTATGTCTATGTGCTAAGCTTATGCCTGGCAATTCCTTAATATCTTTCAAGTGCACACTAACTTCCCCCTTTCAAATGTAGGGGTGATTTATTTCTCTGATGAATTAGGTTCATCCTAAATTGTGAGTAGATCACATGAATGGCTCATTGTGCATCTGATTTGAATGGCCTGGTGTACGAAAGCCGGGATTCTCATGCCATTTGCCTTGCCCATTCATCCTTCCCTGCACCGCTAGGTATACTTTAACTAAATATAAGATACATTTATCAGTGGTTTTGAAAATATTGGTCATATTTATTTCTTTATATTAATGCTTACAGTTTATTTACAATGCTCTAGCATGTACAGTGGAGATCAGGCATCATTATGACTTTGCGCTTCCTGCTCTGGACACTGGATATCTAGGTTCTGATTCAATGGACTTCAGGGGCCAGATCCATACTCCTCATGGATTAGTATAGCTTTGCTAAAGCTAAGAAAATGCCATCATTTTACACCAGCTGAAAATCTAGCCCATAACCTGTTTAAAAGTCAAATAAATTCCTGACCAAAAAGCAGTCAGAGTAGTAGCACTGGTAGTGGTGGCAGCAGTAGTAATAATAATAACAAAATGGGTGATCACAAGTTAGGCTTTTCAAGATTACATCAAGTCAAACTTTTATTAGCAAAGTTGAATTTCATGTATAATGAAAATATCCTTTAAAACCATACATGTACATAGGCATGATACAAACGGCAACTACAGTACAAACACATTTCTCTAAACCTTAATAAATTTACACTAACATTCATCTCAAAAAAGTAACAGTGAGAACTTGGTAACACGTTTGTCTTGATCTCTTCTCATGAAGTAACAAAATATTGTGTGTGAAATTTAGAAAAAAAAAAAGTATGCTTTGGCTCAAACCCACACATTATTTCCCGTACGTATGAAAGTTGAACAAACTACTGCAGATCACAAAGCTCAGTCACTTGATAGCATATGTAAAACATTAATATGAAGGATACATTGTTGAAATGTAAACAGGTACTAATAGACAAATGGCAAACATATAAATCAGGTTTTACTCCAAAACATTAAGCAAAAAAAAAATATATAAAGATGCTTTTCAGGACTTGATCCCTTGTCAGATTAATGGAATTTCTGCCAGCAAGCACCAACAACGATTTCTTTTAAGTAACTCACTTCTTGCAGAGGAGCTATTTAAAGTAACTGAGATGTCTGGTTTAGAAGTATAACTATGACCAAATGAAAAAGATTGCAATAAAATACCCCTTCAGATGTATGCAAGTGTCAGAATAAAACATTTACCAGCACTCCTTTAGGAAGCTGTGTGTGAAATTTTTGTCAAAACCCATTTTGGACAGGAGAAAAATAACCTGCTCACTTTTACCTAATTCATTTGGAAAATAATATTGATCCTTCAGACTTTAATTAACCACCTGATACCATAGTTGGGTTCATGCAGTCAATGGCAGTATTAATCTACATACCAGAGTTTGGAGGACTAGGCCATAACAAAGCCAAAAATGATGTGACAGCTAAATTATTTATCATTAGGTATGTTTGCAGTTGACCTATTATGTATTTACACTCACCTACATGCCGTGATTTACAGGGGACTATATAGTTGATTTGATATGGGATCCAATTCTTCTCTCATCAAAGGCTGTTTTACAGCCTGGTAGCAGATATGGCTAAGGCCTTTGCCCTATATTAGTATCCAGTAGCACAAACCCTTGTAAAATTGAGCTGAAGTCAAGAGCAAAGTGCACAGTGATGGGCACATGGTATGATGCTTAAAATGAATAAATCCTTTGGATTTTGTGATGGTGGCCTCACAGGGCATCTTCCAGGGGTTTAAGTAGTAGGGTGTCCATTCCTAAGAATATTACTATACATTGTGCATGCTTTAAAATAATACTCCTCTAATACAATAAGGACAGATGTTGATTCTCTTTCTTATATTAGATTGCTTTAGTAAGTAGCTTTAGTCCGAGTTGTACTAGTGAAGAAAGTGGGTGCATCTCCATGTGAAATTAGGGAAGCACAATAAACTCCAGGGCAGTTCGGGCTGAAGTTTATCGCTCTTGGGCGCAGCATTTACATGTGCCCGGGACGGTAGGACACTGACCCAGAGAGGTGCAGTTCCAGCTGGAAGAGGCTCCAGGGATGAGCCTGCCACCCCTGGATCTTCTTCGCCCTGGCTCAATGTGCTGCCAAGGGGTTGGCTGGGGCACGAGGGTGGCAGGCAGCCCCTGCACTGAAGCACCCTTGTATCCTGTCACCCCATCACCATCTTCATATGTGTCACGGTGCAGTAAATAACTCTGCCATAGGATAGCACTTATGTTAGGCGGTACTGTCCTACTTCAGAGTTAATTGGTTAGCTCCACAAAATCGACACGTGCGGTGCTATTAGGCCGGAGTAAATTAGGCTACTGCACAATAAGCATCTCATGTAGATGACCCCAGTGGGACTTCTTGGGGAGTTGATATAAAACTTTTGGTCCCTAACCCAGCAGAACTGGCAGTGACCCCATACTTTGGGTGCCAACACTTTTCAATATCAAGACTTTTGTAAACCTTTCCCTTGAGACTATTTTACACTTACCCCAAGCTAGGTCTGTCTACCCTGTCCCCAGGCAGAGCACAGCAATAACACAGCTGTAGTGCTTCTAGTTTCAGGGTTAACACAGAGAGACAGATAGCTCAGAGTGGCTTTGTACAGCATTCCCTTGTCCCATACAGACACATCCAAATGCTATATGATCAAGGGAATTTCAAAAACCACTGCAGACTCATAGAAACACCTGCTTTAATCAACAGAGCACAGAACTGATGGCAAATATTATAAATCCAACATAAATCCCCAACTTCTTCTCTCATTTATACCCAGGCAACCCCACTTAAAAAAAATGTTATAATCTCATTATGAATGAAAGAACAATTTGACTATCTGACTCAAGAAGGGGTGGGGGAATTGCTATTTTTAAAACATATCTCAGCAGCAAGTTTCAACCTACTTCACGGTCCAAGATATGCACAAGATACAACAGCAGCTAAAAAAAAGATGCTGAAAAAATTTTCTCAAGAATTACAGAGTCCCTAGGGAGTTCTGATGTTTGTTTAATATTCATTGGACATATTCCTGAAAAATAAAAATCAGTGCACATTTTAAAAATTGCATTGCACATCTTTTTGTCACTCCGTAATTTTTAGGCCCTGAGGCATAATGAAATACTAACATTAAGATGTAAGAGTCTGAATTAAAATTTTAATAGAAAAAGCATTCATACTAGCAGATGAGTAACACATCATAGGAATGTCACCAACATCTCTTAGTAACAACTGAGCAGGCAGGAGCACAGGGTGTTTATTCATTATTTGATAATATGACACCCTGCTAATCGGATCTGAAATTTGTGTCTGTCTTACATAGTTCTCTTTTTGTTTTTCCTGGGACCATGACTCCAGCTAATCCTCACTATCCATAATACAAGCAATATGGGTGTTCATTAACTGCAGATGGGTTGTACACATTATAAGATATGAGCAACCATGTGAAGGTGTAGAGGGCTATTGATAACATCATCACCACACAGTTTACTTTTGTTGAAAAAATCCTCCCCAGAGCCTTCTGCATCTTGAGCTCTGAAAGAGGAGTAGTGTTCTGCAAATACAGCTCCTCAACTACTGTGCTCAAAATTAAACCAGATTTTCAAAACCATTCAGCAATCGCCAGGTACTATTGTTTTCAAAGGTTGTGTAACGCCTCCCAAAATCTTGCCATCTAATATAGGTACGTTACGGGGAGTTCGGGTCTTTAGAAAACCTAGCTGTTGTCCATGTAAAAACCGAGTGAAACAATTTCTAATTTTAAGTGCAAATCACAAAGTGGGTATTCCTTGCCTGATCCCATAAACTCTTACTCAAGACAATACCAATCTGTACTGTTTCCACAGAAGCCATAGGAATACTTGCTTAAGTACTACTTGCAAGGAGGATGTTTTACAGAGAACTGTTTTTCCTTATTTAGCAAATCATGGCAGAAATGTATTTTAATGGTAGCTACCACTATACAAAAAGAACGGACAATTGCAAGTAACATGAACTGTGTACTGAAGTTAGCAAGACCATACAGAACTTTGAAAAACAGTCATGAGATCAAATATACAAGCGATCCAAAAAAATGCACCATGTAGCTTTGCTGAGTTTTTAATCAGTAGCAAAGAATGAACACTTTTGGTGGGGATTTAAAACAGCATTCAGCACCCTACATAAAATACACTGTACTGTGACCCATTATTTTGTTTAAGAACATGTCATTTGGAAATAAAATGTTTAAAAATCCCTAAATTCAGGACTTACTTTTGGGAAGGGAACACTTTTTGAGTACATAAGAAAGAAAGCAGCAAAACTGCTAAATATATATATATTTTTAACACAATTTGTGCTTTTGGAAAACTAATTCAAGCCCATAAAGATGGAAGCAGCTCTATTACTATATAGCTATACAGATGCATGCTAGCATCACATCTCAATTCCAAATAAAACAAGGCTGTATTTTCAGGTGTGGCAATATTAACATAATATGTACAATGCATTCGTGAAATGTATGCTAGCATACAAATATACACAAGAGACATATGGAAAGCAAATCCCTTAGAAATGCAGCTTTCAAAGATCTTGGGAATCAAATTCAGGGTGCCTTTTTATGTCTGAAAACCTGATCCTGCTTTTTTGACAAATATAAAGACTTGGGAATGAGGCCCTTGTTTTCCCTTGCCAAAGGAAACCTCCTACAGCTGAACTTGGTTAAGGAAAGAGTGCCAGCTATTGGCTAGAGGATATACACACAAGATCAGATTTTTTTTTTCCGTTTTTGACAGCAGGTTTAATATCAAATACTTGTGGCTAAAACTGCATCTCTAAGTAATTGCTTTCAGCTCTAGTCACTAATCCTAGAATCACTGAAACAAGAAAACAATATGAAAAATTAAATAGTGTATGGAATGCAGTTCTTTAGTGTTTTACATGATATATATTTTTTCTCACTAAGATATAGCATGTTACTTTACAAAGTAACCTTTTTGTTTTTGTTTTTCTTATTACACTTCAAACTCTACAAAGCCAAGGCCATATATATTAGGAAATATTGGATGCAAGGTATATACAAAGTAACAAAAGCATACAAGAAAGAGAAAGTTATACTGAGAAACATGTAATATAACTAAGACAGGTGGAGAAGAACAAGTATGTATATACATATGTAACACTGAGTAGCTGCGGTTTTGGTCAGACTGAGTGACATCTCTCGCATGACAGAACATTACACCTTCTGGTTTTATTCAATGAAAATACGTGAACAATCAGGACCCCCCAAAAAAGTCTCAAAAAATCATCTGTTAATGGCAGTGACTTATTTCTCTATCCACAGATGTCAAATTCCTGACACTCATTCTGTAACCTACTTCTGATCATGTATGGTAAGAGCTGATTACTAGTAAAGATAAATATGGCAATTCAAAATGAATCATTCATGCTAATATTTTATGCATGGAGAGGAAAAGTTGCTGTAGAACTTCCAGTGCTTTCGACTGATCCTTTCTCCTTAGATCCAGAGTAAGCTCCAATAAATGAACCGTCTTCATTAAACATCCCGTGGTCCCCTTCTCCATAATCTACTAAACTATCAGCACTCTCTGTAGCTTTAATGTCCCCATTAATTGATTGGAGGCTGCCTTTGAGTGGCTTTTCATCACTGTCACTAGAAAATAAAGAAAAATCTTCCTAAAACCTAGCTTTGTATTATAGCTCTGGCAATTGAGCATTTAAGTTTAGCAAATGAAGAGATACGTTCAAGAAGGAGTGAGCAAAATATTTTTAAAAATAATAATAACGTAGGGAAAATTTCTGAACATGGTGCATGGAATATTATCCTGCTTGAGCCAGTGGATGTTACATAGCTGGTGCGTGGTGGTTTGGGGACTGTTTGAATTGTGATTCATTGAGAAATACCCATTTGGATCTTTGCTCTTTGTTTCCCCCCCGCCTCCTTTTGCCACTGAAACTGGGAGAAAGATGAGGGGAGACAAAAGCAGGAAGAAAGGAGAAAAGAAGAAAAGCTGAAAACCAGCTTTGGTAATTCATTTTTCACATCATCTTTAAAGAGAGAAGCATAAAGAGTCTCATTTGGAAAGCAGAGAGCCATTTGTATAGCCTGCTGAAGGCCCCATTTATTTCACTGGTCCTCTGAAATGGTGTGGGCTTATCCCGGTTAGGTTAATACACGGGGCCGTTAGCATTTGTTGACATCCTGCTGCTTGGTGGAAGGGTACATGGATGGGACTTCATGTATGGGTTGTGATTTTAAATAACTGGTAGGGTTTTGGGAACTTGTATCTAGTCTAAGTGAAATATAATTAAATTGCATAAGGAAGCATGTATTTCTGTGAACAGGGAGAGCAGCACAATGATTCATACCCACTCACTATGGTGGTCTCTTTTCTTGGAGGGTGGCTGGACTGTGTTAGAGAGCCTGATGGACCTGTTACAACTTTGGCGAACTAAATTGGGTCTTTAGCTGAAGCAAAATGGACTCATTCTTTAAGGTCCACAAGCCTCAGGGTCAGTCCCTCTCAGAAATGATCTAACAAAAATAATGCTGATGCTGAGAAAGTGATTTGTATGTATAAACAGCTACCACTTAGATATCTCTGGTCCTCAAACTCCAGTCTTGATAGGCATTTACAGTTATTGCATGTGCCATAATGCTTTGGAACTCAAGAGTCATCTCTATAATCTCAGGCCCAAGCCTACTTCTTCATATTACTGTATATGTATTCAGTACAACATTTCCTTTTCTCTGTAGTCTTCATTTGCATTAAGTTTGGCTTGGGCTGCTCTGGCTTTGCCTTACTCAACCACTCACTTATCCAGATTAGGGAGCACGGCTGTACAGCTGACCTCGAACTGCTGGGAACGTTTTGGCCGACTGCTCTCTTTATTCACTGCATCTCAGAATCAGGAAATAAAACTAGAGGCTTAAGGGAAAGGTAGCATTAAGCCTATTGTACGGTGTTGAAGGATCTGGGCCAGTCAAAAATATACATGGAAAAAAGGGACAACATTTTGAAAACCTTTCCATGAACTATATTTCTTTTTGTTTTCAGCCAGTTCCCCTTTTATTAGGAAACAGTGATGCCAACTCTCTGTGTATCTAAGAGATTTCTCGTTATCTCACTGGCAAAGCGTAAGGTCTTGTCTGATGGAGCCCATCTATATCATTGGTATTTGTATCTTGGTTATATCGTTACGTATCCAGCTCACAACTCTGAATTTACATATGTATATGAAGAATGATTAAATGAAGTGTTAAAATACACTGAGTGTTATTTGGCAAAAGTTATTTTTAATAAATGGATCCTAACAATATTAATTAAAATCTCTTATTATGCACAGCAGAATCAATAGGATGCCTAATTACCTAGAAGGATTGGAAAGAGGCAATTTATAATGGGTTCCCATGGAACTTCTAAGGCTACAACAACAACAACAAAAACCCCGAGATGTGGGAAATAATGCAGTCTCAAAGAAAATTTCTTTGTAAGATAGTCCAGTGGAAAATAGCCTGGGAACTCCAGGTATATCTTGCAGTGAGGCTGCTATTGCGTATTTTGGAAGGCCCAGCATTTTCCTGTTTCAACAAAGCTGGGAGTTTGTCACAGAAGTTTTCCATCTGTCACATAATATAAATAATTTTACTTGAAATTCTTGTACCGTTAGAATTTGACAAAGAAGCATATATGAGTCAAAAGTTTCATACTTTAACTGGCATCCTTGAAGCCTGCTGAAACATATTCTGCTCTCAGTTCTGCCAGTGTAATCATTCCAGAGTATCGCCAGTGAAGTCAACAGAATAGAAGTCAAAGACAGATGAAAGTGAAAGCAAAATATGTCCATATAAATCTACAGGACATTTACTGGTACATTTGCTTGAAAGAAGTGGGGCCGTTAGTTCAGATGCAAAAACTAACCCCCAATTCGTTAACACTGAGTTGGGCCTCTAAGTTAGGAACATAACCACTTGCATCTTCAATCATCATTTAGTCCAAATTAATTTTGAAATTATTGGCAACTTTTGCTGAATAAGGATGGAAATAGCCAGTCCTAAATTTGAACCTCTAGTTTCAATATTTCAAGACGTCTGTTACTTTCCCATAGACAGGACTTGTATTGATAGAAAATTATAAGTTGAGGGGAGAAAGTTACTAACCACATGACTTTCTTACCTTTCTAAATATTTGTCCCATAAGAAAGCATTAAAAATTAAATAAAGATGAAATTATGCAGAAAACCCCTTATCCTTTACAAATAATGAAGTAAACAAATTGGACTTAGCCAGAAACTTGTAACGTTATAGCCAATTAAACCAGTCGTACAATACTGTATTTTTATACTTAGCAAAATTATATAATAGAATTAGCCTTTTCTTATTTCGACTAAAGCCAAACACAATTATTTTATCCAGAAAATACTTATACTTATTGCCATTTTCAGTTGTTAATTTTCATCCTTTTTTCATTCTTTTTTTTCCAGAATGAATACCTACTAACTCAGATCCCACTGATGCCAATAGGAGACTTTCTGATGAATTCAGTGGACTTTTGAGCAGCCACAAGACTAAAACGTAAAAGGATTTTTATAACACACATACGATGCTTAATAAGAAGGCGGCAAAAATAAGTGCTACTCCATCAGCAATTACCTATGTCTCAACTTGGGTGGATTAAAGTGTTCTGGATATAGCTTTACATTCATATTATCATCCACTCCCAAGAGGCATGCTTTGAAAATGAAAAATAGTGTTACTTGGAGGCGCTAATAAAAATTCATTAAAAATACTTGTGATGATATTGGAAGAAAACCCCCACATCTGTTATATTGTTATTGCAGGTTATATTTACCTATATTCCCCAAAGATTTCATCTTTTATTGATTGGGCTTCAGGATCTGGATGCAAGTCTTCTTTTTCTTTCACTGTGCAAATGAAAGAAAGCAGAAACCTTTTCAGCATGCTTGGGTTCAGTTATGTGGGAAACTGTCAGTCATCATCAACCATTCAACCCAGAGAATAAGAGCTATAGCTAAGTGTTTCACAGTACAACAAGGGCTAGGTTGTCAAGGCATGTAGAATAGCTGGCTTTCTAATTCACAATGACCACAGTCAGAGTTTCACAGAGGACCTTTCTTCACGCTTTTGAAAAGTTAGCCTGTATGATTTCTCTTAGCAAGACTCATTTCTCTCCTGTGAAATTCAGGCTGTATCTGCAAGCATAGTGTGTTTTGTCAGTAAGACGTGCAGCTAGTTCTTAGTTGGAAATTCACATTCAAAAAAACCCCAAAGACCTCCAATATTCTAGTTCTAATAAGTAAGTAAAAGCCTGGATGTTACATAGGGAGGTGCTATATCTATTTAATAACAAATGTAGTTGTGCAATACTATTATAAATGTAAGAAATTTCATTCTGATTTCAGCTAAAGATCTACTTGCACTACATGTATTACCAGCTACCATAACGTATTTACTCTAGTGTAACTGTGGTCAACTTGGAAGAAAAAAAAAGGAGGCACACAAAGAATATAGCAAGACATGCAAAATATGAATTGCACATGCAAAATATGCTAGGTATCTCAGTACAAAATTATCCACAGAGTGTAGCTTTAGTAACTATGGGCACATCTACACATTCAATTAGCATGGCTGAATAAAATCTGGTGCAGTTTGCACCACAGTTTATTGCCCCGGTTGCAGCATTTACATGTGTGTCCAGGACTGCAGCATGTTGAGCCAGGGCAGCACAGCCACACCTGGCAGAGGGTCCCAGGGGGTAAGCCTGCCAGCCTGAAGTCAGTCTTCCCCAAATCAATGTGTTGTGGAGGGACAGGCTAGGGCACAAGACTGCTACAGTATGGGACTAGCTGGCAGGCAACCCCCACACTGTAGCACCCAGCCAGTCCCAGTCACCATCTACACATGCATTTGAGCTTATGCAAGTACTTCACTGTAGGATAGTACTTGTGTCTGGCAGTATTATCCTACAGTGGAGTTGATTAGTTTCTTTCAGCCTAATATCTCCACACGTGTAGATGGTGACACTCTACTATGGAGCAAACTAGTCAACTCTGCAGTAAAACACACGTGTAGATTCCCCCACTATATACTACGCCTGTACAAAGCAGCTAGTCTTTCCTTCAGATTTGACTTCAGCTGATTCGGGGGACAGTGATTTGATTTGGTGATTCGAATCATTGTCCCGATTCGATTCGGCCAAATCTGATTTGGAGATTCAGCTGCTGCTGAATATCTGAATCAGCCAGGCCTATTCCCCACTAGCCTGGCAATGGCTGCCCTGCCTGCCCCAGCTTCCAAGCAGGGAACATTGGGGGGGCTGACAGGGGTCCCTTCAATGGTCCCCTCCTCCAGCCCCCCTACCCCTAGTACTTACCAATTCAGAGTCGGCTGCAGCTCCTTGCTGCAGCCATTGGGGACTGCCCGAATCATCAAAGCTCTCCAAATCTTGAAAAGATTTGGAGAGCTTTGAATCAATTTGACCTTTAAATTGGTCCCCTGATTTGATTTGGATTCAGAGATTTGGCCACCGAATTGGGCCAAATTGCCTCTGAATCAAATCACCAACCAAAGCTTCACACAGCCATACTATGTACCAAATTAGGGTCCCCAGGCAACTGGATCTGCTAGCACAGAACTCTGCATTGATATAAAGAAAAACAGAATCAAAAAAATTTTAGCTCAAATACTGTAGGAAGTTCCTGGTTAGAGGGCCTTGCCCCTCCGCTCAGAGTCAGTCCAATATCATATTTGGGGTCAGAAAGTAATTTCATGCTGAGGTCAGATTGGTATGGACTGTGGGGGTTTTTGCCTTCCTTGGCAGAAGGGATTTGCTTTCTTCCTGGGATCTCTTGAGTGTATATCAACAATCTTTACAGCAGCAGGACATTGGCTGCTGTGGTCTCCCTGCTTTATGTGTGGGCAGGTTAGGGGCTGTGCAAAGCTTCAGTTGCTGATTCGATTCAGAGGAGATTCAGCAGCCAAATCTCCAAATTGGAATTAAATTGGAGGACTACTAAAAAGGTCTGAATAATCCCAAGCCTCCAAATCAATTCGGAAAAGATTCGGAGGCGATTCAGAGATTCCAGCAGCCTCTGCTCACTGCCACAAGGAGCTGGACCTGGGCTCCATGCCAGTAAGTAGGGGGCGGGGGCTAGAGGAGGGGGAGACCATGAGGGACCCCCACCAGGCCCCATCTCCTGCCTGCTCCCTCAACCCCTCTGAGTGTCCCCAACCCCCTCCCACTTTTTCAGCCCCATCAATGGCTGCCCCACCTGGCCCTAGCATCCCAGCACTTAGAAAAAAAAAGAAAGAAAAGCCCCGCACTCACTGGCTCCTGCCAGGTGGGGCATGAGCCCCGCTGCCCCCCCCACTGTCCTGTGCTGCATGGGGGCGGGGCTCTGCTATGAGCATAGGCCCCAACAGCCACTGCAGCAGCCAGTGAGTGTGGGAATTTAAAAATTTTTTAAAGAGCTGGGGTGCTGGCACCAGGCGGGACAGCCATCGATCGGGCTGGAAGAGTGGGCAAGGGTTGAGGCCTGTTCAATTTGGATATTCAGCCAATTCAGCGGCAGCCAAATTTCTGAATCAGATTCGGCTGAATCAATTCGGGATAGGGATTTGAATCACCAGATTGAATCACTGTCCCCTGAACTGGCCAAATCCAATGTGAATACTAGAGACTTTGCACAGGCTTATCGGGACTACGTCTTTTCCTCGTGTCAGGGCTGACTCAGTAGTTTTGCTAAGAGCTTAGACAATGGATTTGTATATAGTGGTTTAGATAGGCATGATCCTGCCTGAGGCAGGGGGTTGGACTAGATGGTCTATGGAGGCCCCTCCAGCCCTACCTTATGATTCTATGACACAGGATGACAATGAACCTCCGAAGTGATGCAGCTATCACAGGGTCAAATGTGATCCCATGAGATTTAAGGCCCTGGTGGAACTTCGTCTGTAATACTGTGTACAATTCTAGTCACCCAGAAGATGCATTCAACCCAGTGAGCCACGAGAGGAATAGACAGCTTATCTTACAAGAGGATATTAAAATGGCTTGGCTTGTTTAGTCTCACAAAATGAAGCCTATTGGGCTTCACTGATATCACTTCTCTCTATGAATACATTTGGGAAGAGGCAAGAGGAGGAAACCATGAAGAGAAGGGATTACTTAGGCCAAAATCTTGGCACAAGAACAAATGCATATACACTGGCCATGAGTTACTTGTAAATTTAGGATTTCCATGAGAACAAGTCTAATAACACTGGAGGTACTGGAGTGCCAAGGCAGCAAAGCCACATACACCGCACAGAATGTCAGGCACCAGGTATAGGTTTGCTTGTATTTAATTAAATCAACTTATTTTTTCTTTTAATTAAAACAGACAAATCCAAACTGTATTTTTCAGGTGGAAGATGTTCAGTCTTCAGAGACTGAAGGGTGAATTTTTAGACTATTCCGTTCAACTAAGTAGCTATGTGTCTGAAGATGCCTGCTGTTATCAAATATATGTCACAAAAAAAGGAAAATAGCTGTACTTACCTGAGTATTTTCCTCCTTTATTCCTTTTGACAAAGCAAACAGTTAGCAGCAATAAGGTAAGCAAAGCAATGGCACACATCAGTCCAATAAACCAGCCTTGTGTGGAAATTCCCTCATATATGCCAGCATAAGCTTTGTAGAAGAAAACAAACAAAAATATTTAAGTAAGGGAAAACAGAGTAACCTACCGCAAAGAGAATGTTCAACATTTTCTTTACTGATCTGGAATGATCAAACTCTTGTTACTGATATCAAGCTAGCGTTTTTAATTTTAAGATATAAAGGACAGAAATTAAATGTCCAAAGAATGCTATTTACATATAAGGCAAATGAAGTATCTGTGTCACACAATACATGTTTTTTGGAAAGGCATTTCCAAAGGAGTGCTTGATTCAGAGGATTAATACTGAAATAGGAAAGGTGCACAGAACATTGCTAAGCCTCTCATGCACAAAGCAGTTTTGCAAAGACAGAGTTAAAAGTGTTTTAGGATACATGCAAACTGCTCAGCTAGCTGCGTTCATGGAGAAGGAACAGCACCTACCCATTTAAAATGGCATACAAGCTAAAACCTGTAAATAGTAAGTATTGGAAAGTTTTGTAATGTTTCCACTTTGCTACTTTAGACGGTAACATTGGAGGCTGAACAGAAAACTAATGAAATCAATGGTAAGAATCTCTTTGATTTCATTGGATACAAGCTCAGTCTCCATTATTTCATTATTGTTATATTTCATTGTAGACCATAGTATGTAAAACTAGTATTTATTTAAATTTAAAAAGAAATTTTGATTTATCACCTTAAAGGGTTTCATTTCTCACCTCTCCCCCTCGTCTCAATTACATCTTCAAAAATGCTATTGTTATCAACCCAATTCTTAGTCACTAGACGAACTGTATATTCAGTTCCAGGCTCAAGTGCCTCAATGGGGTGAAACTTTTGGGTGGGATTTACTGCTCCTGAAATCTTCCCGATCCCTTTACCTATGAAACGTACATAGCCAAGTCATATTAATGAGTTATTCATTGAACAGTCAGACTCCAAAATGCACAGTCACAAAATGATCTATACAACACGCATACATGAATATATTTAACGTCTCTCTGGGATATATATTTTGGAGAGACTATAAAATAAAGTAGAAAAACAGTGTCTCTGCTTGTTTGAATATTTCACAAGTTAAAGTCAACTGCAAACTGAAATAATCCTGATATTTAGGGAGGATTTTCTACAATTTCCAGGATGAAAGGAGATATTGATGAAATGACATGTAGGATTATAGATTCGCTTTAATTAATACCTGTCTTAAAAATTACAAATTGAATGTGGCTTTGGTTTGGTTAGATAATCTGTGGCTCTGATCCTTTTCTCATTAAACTGAACTCAGTGGGTCAGGATTAAATACACAGTTATCCAGAAAAAGAGAATTACATCTCTTACAGGAATAATTTACATTGGGAAGTATACTAATATTTCCCTAGAAAGAAGCTCCTCACTTTCCTTTTTGCACAAGTATTTTAAAGTACTTACAAGTGGAGCACTGTTTTAGACATAACTAAAGGATTTTTTAATATGACTTTCATATGTAATCTTTGCATATTCTAAATGATCTTTATATGAAAAGTATTTGGAATCGTAATCAAGTATTTGTTTAAATTTGGTTTTCTAGTAAGTCCACTCTTGATCTTAAAACTTCCATTGGCCCATTAGGTATTTTGCCTAAATTTGGAACTGAAAGGTAGCATCGTGTACCCTTTCTTTTAAATAATATTCCATTATTAATAAAAATATTTTTATAATATTTCATGTTAACTCCAAAATGAAATGTATACATTTAGGAAGAAAGCTATATGAAGGGCCTTATAGGAGCATGCCTATGTAAAGGCAGCAGCATCCATTTCTAGATAAAGATCCATCTCTCAGAGTCAGAAAATCCTGGCTCTGTTCTGTATTTTGCCAAGTTACTTTACTTCTCTGTGCCAATGGCAGTATTCAAGAAGCGCAGCAAGAATTGCTCCACATTATATAAAGCGTAAACTATCCTAACATATAGCATACACTACGCTAATGCTTCATTGCTGTTCTCTTGTTTTGGGTTTTTAAAATAATAATTGTAATAGAAATGATGCAAAAATGATAGAACAGCATCCACTTTTAGAGAGCGATCTAAAACCCATTCAACTCAATAGAGGTGTCTCAGTGATGGCAATGTGCTTTGGATCAGGACTTTATTTAACAGTGCCCATATCTAACATTAGGATCGTAACCTGCTAACATTCCCCAGATTTGGGGGAAAAAATACTAATACACATGCTATCTTAATTCTGTTCAGTTGCTTAATTTGCATAATGTATCTGTTTGCAGTTCTAGAGTAATCTGAAGGAAAGCACGGCATGGTTATTTCCACACAGCATAGCTTCAAAACTGCCCGACCAATTTGCACAGACAGTAAAACAATGGCCATTAGTACCAAAACTAGTAAACACAGTAAGCAAGAAAACTTTGAGAGATTAGAATTTGGTTGGTACCTGAAGGAAAAGAAAGAAAAAGATTAAGAACAGCATAGGCCTAGTCAAAGGAACAGTACACAGGAAGTTTTTCAATTCAACTATATAAATATTACAATAAACAGTTAAATTAGTAGGCCACTGAGAACCAGAGAGAACATGCTGAACTGGAATAATGCTGATGTTGAAACATGGTGCATTAGCATAAATTATTCCATCTACTGGTAGGTTTTGCTAAATGAACTACGTGAGGCTAAGCAATGATTTTTAATCAAACTGCAGATTAAGCAACAGGATTTACAGGTAAATTTTAATTACATTTTCTAAAACAGAGACACCAGAACAATGGATGTAATGAAAATGCTATCCATAAAGGAACCAGAAGTAATGTTCTGCTATATGAACTTTAATCCCATTGCTCATTAAATGCCATATAACACTTAAACCATGTCAGCCAGACAAGGCAATCATATATTGCAATTTGTATACAACCTAGGTCTGATCTTGTAGATTTATTCACTGTTCCAAGCCAGCAAAGCATTTAAGCATGTGCTCAACTGTAGAAATAATTGATTTCAATGAGATCACGTATAGATATTACTTGGAATGCATGCGTCAGAGCTTTGCTACATCAGAGATAGACAGCCTGAGTAGCCTGGAACCAAAATTGGTATCCCACTTCTCTGTAAATAATTCTCCGTATCCTAAAATTCAACACAGGAGCCCAGGAGCGTCTGCCTGTGCGGTGTCATCCCATATAAAAGTAGTCTGTATTATTCAACCAAATATAACACCTATAGAGGAAAAATAATTGGTAACTGAGGAAAAGTTGATAGGTGGAATAGAAAAAGGAGTGTAGAGTCCTGAAAAATAAAAAAAGACAGAGATATACTGAAAACAAAATGTTTACTCATTATTGAAAGGTCAGTGAGCAGCAGAAATTAGCTTCAGAAAACTGAAAGCAGGTAGGTTAGTTTTTTAATGTACCACAGGAGAGAAGCAGCATTAGTAGTGAAAGCATATCACCAGCATTTCTCATTTCCCCCCTACTATTCATCAGTCATATTATGGGATTCACATGAACATTAAACACTGAGCTGCAATTTGACAATATGCTTAGTGGGCTTCGAGATGTATGAGAACAGTGGAACTTGCTTTTTATTATTATTTTACTGAAGCTACACTATGAAGGAACAAGATAAACCTCCTTCATGGATTTACTACCAGTCTTTACTAGTTCACCCAAAATTAGCACATCTGTTATGAAACGCATCCAAAAAAAAAAAAAAAAGTTGGCAATCATGCAGCTGAATTAAAAATTGCAGATAATATTTTAATTTATAGCTGTACCTGTCTCAATACATCTGCTTGAAATAAATGGAAAGTTAAACTTTCATCAGTTTTCCTCCACTGACTGGCTATTAAAAGCTTATAAATATGCATCATAATTACCCTGCACCTTCTGGGCTTTTGTAGTCCAGGAGGCATTTCATGCTGAGTTGTAGCGATTTTAAGAGGTAGTTGGCGTTTAGAATCCATTAGGTGAGAATTAATGGCTTACCCACTGTGGCCGGCTTTCTAGACCATCCACTCTGACTTTGGATTGTTAGCTGTACTTTGGTATCTCACAGAAGATAGGCTAGTCTTGCTAAGAGAGTCTCTTTTTAGCTCTAGTTAGGGCTCTGAATGTAAAAAAAGCCTGTGTGTCCTGGGTGGCAGGGCCATGATTAATGGGTATAAGTGATTCACTAGGTAATGCTTGCAGTAATCCTAGTGGGTGGTCACTAGTACTCTGGTTCAGGCAGGCTTGGGTGCATCGCTGAGGCCTGCGGGGCTGTTTCCATGCTCTGCGCAGTGTGGCGATGGGGGAGCATATTATACGCCAAAAAGTATGGTGATACACAGATAAGGGGTTTGTAAAGTGTCACTCAAGCATAGTTTTTCCTGCTGCACTTTTATTCTGGATGGAGATCAACGTCAAGAAAAGAGCCTTCCTTTCTTCTCAGATCCAGACTGCATAAGCAAACAAGTATTTAATTTAAAATCATTAGACAGGTCAAATAGCAGGGGACAAACAGGACTCTATCAGCATCTCAACCTGACAGATGTCTGCACTTCTTGGGGACAAGGCAACGTGCAAAGTCCAGAATCCGGTCCATGAAAACTGAATATACTGCAGGAGGTGTATCTATCTCTGTCTGTAAGATGGATAGAGAGGAAGATCTTTTTTTTCCCCCTTGCTTATGGATATTCATTGGATATGGAAAATCACTGAGACACAATAACCATTAAAAGCCTACAGTGCTATTTTAATGGAGTTTCATTCCACAGTAGGACTGCACTATAAATCTGACACTTACCTGGGGAACTTTGAATAATATGACTTGACTTTTAAAACACATTCCATTTTTTTAAGAGGCAATATTAACTTTAATTTTTAGCGCCCACCAGGCAGCAGCTTAAAATGTGAGAAAGTCACTGAGATGTGTGTGATTTTTGTCAGCCACAGGACACAGATCTGGTGCAATTTAAATGAACCTGGACCAATTTAGCCCTGTGAAAATTATGCAGAACCTCACTGGGATTTCAATGGGAGCTGGAGGGCTACATCAGAGAGTGAAATGGGACACAGTCAGGTGGCTCTTGTTTGAGTCGCTTGAAAAGTCGGGGCACAAAAGCAACAGGAGCCTTGCAGTGAGCACAAATTACACTATTCTATTCAACATGCAATCCATCACTCTTCCTTCCACTAGAATCTCTTGCTGCCATTGTTGAAACAAAATCTTTTGAAAGAAAAGAAGGGAAATAAAGGGAAGAAGAATGTCAGATATTCTATTTGCCCTAGTTTTAAGCCACGCGTTCTGGGGAGAGAGTCATAGTTTCTAGGGTCGGAAGGGACCTGAACAGATCATCAAGTCTGACCCCTGCCCTGGGCAGGAGCGAGTGCTGGGATCATAATACCCCAGCCAGATATCTATCCCACGCCCTCTTGAAGACCCCCAAGGTAGGGGAGAGCGCCACCTCCCTTGCAAGCCCATTCTGGAGCCTGGCAGACCCCAGTCAGCATCAGAGATTCTTCTAAAAATTAAATGGGCTAAGCAAGGTTGTTCAAATTACAAACAGCTTTTTAAATGACCACATGTAGAACTCCTGACCTCACAAAGTAATAATATCTGAGAAAGTAGCATTGCATTTTTCTTTTTTAAAAAAGTGTTTTTTATTATGTTGTTGAAGACTAGTATATTGATAACAACAGGCGGAAGAGAGAGGATGCTGGGCAGAGGAGGGAGAATTTATTATGATAGCATCAGCTTCTGCACAGCACACAATGGGTATGTGTGGAGGATATACTGGGTGCTTGGATGATCTTGACTGGGATCAGTGAAAAGGCACTACTTAAGACACTGTGGTAATGGAACCAGAGGCCTGTTACCGGAGGAGAAGGATGCGTCAGAGTAGATCAGCCAACACTCTGCTTGCCTATATGAAATAAGGATTGACAGAAAACTTTATCTAACAGGTACTGGGATGAGGGACATGGGGAAAACTATTCAAGCACTATTGAAGAGTGAATATCTGAAGGGGGGGAAATCCACATGAATTGCAAAAGAGCATCATGATTTTCCCTGGAATTAGGGAAGTAACTTTTTGAGATGTGTATGGAATCAGTTCAACACGAAACCTTGACCCCAGATGTGCTCATGCACATTCCTGGATGCAATTTCTTCCATACTGCAAATATGACAGGAGATTTTTCTGCAGTCCCAGTTAAGGAGAGAGAAAACAGGACTTTTTTTTTGTAGAACTCTGCGTGGATTCAAGAAGGAACGACCAGGTGCCACATGCAGCCACGTACGTGTTTGGAGTATCTTGTAAGCACTTCATCTGGAGTACGTGTTTGTAAGGACCCCTGCAATCTTGCAGAGGAAAAGGGAAAGAGATGCAGTCCCTATTTCACTGGTTGTCAGCCCAATTTGACAATACATCCTAAACAGGGTCTTGGGACAATAACTCAGAACGTAGAACATTTTTAGTGGGTCCTATGCTGTAGCCTCAATGACCAAAGGAATTAATATTTTAGTTGACTCCCAAACTATATAAGTGGCAAGGCCCATTTTGTATCAAGATTGTTACAGTATGTTATCACTGCTAAAAAGAATGAAGCTAGGCCACTTCTGCTTATCACATTGTCCTTGTCCTTCATTGCGGTATTTCCATGGCCATTATTATTGAATAATTTTGGGGAACGTGTTCACTGGTACACTTGTCCGCTCAAACTTGCTATGCATAGTGTGCTTATTTTATTCCAGCTCAATAAGGCAGACCAGCTGCATTACTTCTAATTGTCCAATAAATCACTGAATATGAAAATGTTTAGGAGACAGGGTAAATAGCCTACGAATGGGCTTCACTGTTGGCCATTTGTAGCTTTTGATAAAATAATGCGACTCAGAGCAAAAACATTCGAATCAGCCTTCTGCTGATGGATTTGTGGGACTCACAAATTCTGTTCTCAAATGACAACCCATGGCTTCCATTAATATTACTGTTAAAAAAAGACAGCATTTGGCACACTAATATTTTAGTAGTTTTCCAGTGTCTTTTTAATGACTGCTAAATTCTAATTTTCATAAAACCCACTGAGCTCATTGGTGGGCGAAGCCAAAGAGCAACATGAAATAGCTAAATCAAATGTACTGAAGAACTGAATTGCTGTGTTTAAAAGTTCATTGATAGTGCTAATGCAAAGCAAACAATTTCAGTCCTCAAATGAGAGAGAAAGATTTCAAAGCTGAAAATCTCAATAGATTTTTTTTTTCCATTACAGTCAAAACTTTTCAGTGTCAAAATACACTGCCTATTAACTTACTCCCATCTGTTATTGTTAGTCCTTCTTCTGTGATTGGCTTGCCACAGCCTTTCATAGTACAGGCACTCACATAAAATTTGTATTTAGTACTGGAGCTCAGATTTGAAAGCCTCCAACTGAAAGTCGAAGGGTTGGTAATATTGACGTCACTCAAAGGTCCAATTTCATCTGTTTCATTGACTGAAAAACAAACAGCAGCGTGCAGTCAGGCATAGCCACCGAATGTTACAAAATGCAAAAATGTCACGAAAGCTGATAGAAAGGAGGCAGTTTGCAATAAATGGAAAGGATGATGTTCTGGAAAAAAAATGTGTATCCTATTGCCCTGATACCTTTTGGAGTCCTTGAACAGGATTTATGTTCTTTATTGGATTGGCTGTTTCTGCAGCAGAAAAGGTAGTGACTATAGAGGTCTACTCAGTAGGCCTGTGCAAAGTGGCTAGTATTCGGTTTGGATTCAGATTCAGCCTATTCGGAGGACAGTGATTCAATTCGGTGATTCGAATCACTGTCCCAATTTGATGTGGCCAAATCTGATTTGGAGATTTGACTGCTGCCGAATCTTTCAATCAGCCAGGCCATGCCGGTTCCCCACCCCTCTCCCAGTCTGGCAATGGATCCCCCAGCACCTGGCACTTGTTAAAAAAACTGTTCCTGGTGCTCACCAGGTGCTGCCGAGCAGGGGGCGATCTCCACTTGTGCCCACTGCCCCAGGCTGCATGGGTGGCTCTGCACGAGCCCCACCTGGGCCAGCTCCCATTCTTTAAGAATAAAAAAAGAAAAAAAACCCCTGGGCTTAACTGCTTCTGCTGGCAGGAGGGGGATCCCCGCTGCCCCACATTACCTCACACCATGTGAGCTCATGGGGTCCCCCCATGGTCCCCTCCCCCACCCCAGTACTTACCAGCTTGGAGTTGGCTGCAGCTCTCTGCTGCAGCCACCGGGGACTGCCCAAATCATCAAAACTCTCCAAATCTTTTCCGAAGATTTGGAGAACTTTGAATCGATCTGGACCTTTAAATTGGTCCCCTGATTTGATTCAGATTTGGCCACTGAATTGGGCCGAATCTCCTCCGAATTGAATCACCACCCATCTTCGCACTGCCCTACTACTCAGTTAAGCAAAATATTTTTCTAGAAGCTCGAATGCACATACGTTGAAGGTGATCATGGATTTTTTGCTCCAAAACATCTACCCATGTTCTCAAACTCTGAGTCATACATGCTGCAAGTTTATGACAAATTCCCTCCTTTTGTGCCGCATCTATCAACTTGTATTTGCAAAAGGAGTGGCTCCTCCAAAGCCTGTTGGATTGGCAAAATGAAACCCACCTCAGAACTAGAGGATAGGGGGTATATTTAACCCTCCAAAGGTAAGTATGCTGCTGCTTTAGAAAACATAAGAAATTACTAAAGAGTTCACAGCAATTTCTTTGACAATACAATTGCATTGTGCACTTATACTTTTTTCTCAATGCAATGCCTTGAATTAGCACGCAAACTTATCCCTTCCCCAACATTTGGTAGTGTTAGGGACTTGAAAATCACTAATGAAATACAACTGATGGTGGCTGCTCCAGAAGTAACATGGACCTGAATCTTAATGCAGGGTTTCACAAACAGGGTGAGAACACACTTAAATGAATTGATTTCAAAACCTGAATTCACAAGAAGTGTTTATATCTTTGCTCACCACTACTAAGTAAGTATGGTTAATTATTCTGAGCCATAACCATGCATACAAGTCTTGTCTCATCACTGCAAATTATTTCTTCTTTGAAATTAGGTGTTTTTCTAAAAACAGATCAGAGTTTTCTGAGCTTCCTTTAACTGCTGGATTAAATAGCCTTTGCAAATTTCAAATCCTGTTAAATATAGCATGATTACACTGTGAGTTTAAACAGATTGGGAACGAACACGTCAAAAACATTTTTCTCTGCAAAATGAAGCAGGCCTGCCCCCTAGCAGACTGAACTAACATCTGTAATTTTGGAACATTGCTTCTTTGCTAATCAAGTTGTTATCTGAGTTTTAAAAATAGTTTGCAGGCTAGCAGCTGTTTTAAATAACGGTTTCTATACAAACCATACGTTATTTGCTAAAACTCTAAGACAAAGTTGAACATTTACTTACTTATTTGATATTGCAAATTGTAGCCAGTAAGAAAGCCATTTGATTTCTTAGGAAGTCCCCATGACAGAGTGACAGAATCCTTATCAAAGTTTAGTATCCTTAGAAAATGTGGTTGTTCAGGAACTGTAAACACAGAAATTAGCTTAGCTTTATTGAAGGCAGGTTGCATTTCACCAGATCTGTTTTCCATATTCCCGTCAGACTGGACTATAACTCCATCTAAGGTATATAGTTTTCCATATTTATTCAACACGTGCTGTTCTCCACTCAAGAAAGGTTCTGCACAGCTCCTAAAAGGGCTCTACTTATTAACTTCTATATACTTAACAGGGAGTCAAATGTGCTCAGCATCTCCCAGGGATGGATATCTCTATGGGAAGACTGGTCTGGAAGTGGCCGTCTGAGTCACTGAGCCCAGTCCCCATCGTTTGCAGAGAACTTTTTGTCCAAAAGTCCACAAGAGCTCGTTAGCACCTCTGTCATACCACAGCCACAAAAGGACACCAAAGCAAAGGGCAGAGGAGAAAGGAAGACACTTCTCCCCTTCCCCAGTGAAATGGTCTTTAAAAATCTAAACCTGAATGGAGAAGATGGGAAATTGCATTTCGCCTTTAACTATGGCCATTCTAAATCTGCCCACATAGACATAATAAAAAAGGTCCATATATAAGTCTCTCTAAAATTATCTAGGATTTTCTAAAATTATCTAAAATCTAAAATCTAGGTCATGAAAGATATTTATTTAGTATTCTCTGCCCCAATTTTTTTCATATTATTACCTCCTTCTGGAGTATGGAACATGATTGGAGAGCTTTCAGGCCCATCTCCTTTTCCATTGAAAGCTAAAACAGTTAAGTGGAATTCACTAAATGGCTCTAGACCAGGAATCATTCCATGGTTTCTGTCTCCTATAAAAGTTAGGAAGTGTTTCTCCGGGTGGTGTCTTTTTCCATCCAGCAAACTCCTTGTTTTCCACCAAATGACCTGTATTGGAAATAGTAGATTCTTAAATTGAGTGGTCAGGGATTGGTCATCCTCACAAAAATCACAGAACATATAGGCAGGATTCATTTAACCACATGAACAGATAGAGCGTTATTTATTACAAAGAAAATAAAATACCCCCCCAAAACAACAACCTTATAGCCTCTTAAGCGTCCACGAACTCTGTCTCTTGGAATTCTGGACCACATTGCTTTAACTAGTGTGCTATTCAGGACCTCCACCATTACACTGGAAGGAGCAGCATCTGGAACTGTAAATACACAAGTATTACATATTATAGGTACTTACTAGGCCATATTCTTATAATATGTGTAGCTGGGGTATCCTATATCTTATAGGATCTTTGGTGCCAGCTAGAGACTCATGCTGAGTTCCAGTTCAACACCCAAGATCAGCCAAGATGGTGTCCATCACCCTTATTACATGGAGGGGATCAAATTTGGGATTGACGTACCATTCAAAAAGGTAACCATAACGTTCATTTTGTAAGTAATTACCTTTCATAATTCAACAGTAGGGTTATCATCATCACAAAAGCATTAAGCAATGTATTGTAGTGCCTGGATTAATGAGGCATTGGTCAGAGACCTAATGACCAACGAGTCTTTCCAGTGATATACATAGGTTTGAATCAGGTCACTAGAGAGTATATTTCAAATGAAATAAAGCACAAGGAGAAACCTCTCTCAATTCACTTTCATTTTTCATTATCTTAGACTGTACAATGGTTAATATGGCATGGGCCATAAGGAAAAAATGTCCCTAACTCCCCATTCACTCTCGAGGAGTTGCTGACTATTGTGAATGATTCCACTGAGGCTTCTAATCAAAATAAGAGAAAACTAAAATACAGGGAGGAAAAAACCCAAAGAGTCAGATAAAATGGCTACTTTTCAAAAGTATTTAGAGTTTGTCATGCCCTGGAATATGTAAGGAAGCCTGATAGAGAATTAATTTCCTTCTGTAATAAATATCAGAACTTCCCTTTTGATGTTAATGATAACAGTGTTAGTTTTCATGACAATTAAAAGAAACTAGGTTTTCAGAAACCAAGAAAGAACCTCAGGAGATTGCCTGTCTCTTGCTCGAGGCAGGAACATTCCTGTCGAAATGAACCCTGACAAATGTTTGTCTAACCTCCGCTGAAAACTTCCAAAGATATTCCACAATACCAGACCCAAGGAAAGTATGGACTAATCTCATGTAATGAAGCAATGAAAGAGCAGAAACTAGAAGAACGGCCCTGGGCTGGACTTACAAGATAAAACAATTCAGTAATGGCTAGTGCATGCCATGATGGATTAAGCAAGAGTTTTTATTGTATAAAACACTCAGTTGCTTGAATTGGCTAATCTCTTGGAGGCTATTTGTTAGGTCATTCAGGCTCCCTATCTATTTTGCAGTTAAGGAAATAATCTAAAGCTTTCAGACTCAACATGGAATGAAAGCTGCCTGATTTGCAATAATAAGATTAATCTGAGAAATCAGAAAGATGTACAATTTGGAGACACCACTGGCCCCGTCTTACTACAACAGGCTTCAATCCCTGCTGCTAAGCAGTAATACATTGGACATTTGTAATTTGGACCAGGAAATCTTGGCTTCCCATGTGAGCTTGCTACAGTGGTATTTACTCCCTTGCTGATTTAAATCCCTAAATCCTAAAAAAGGACTTGGTTGTTGTTGTAGTTGTCGTTGCTAAACTGGGTTGCTTACTAAAGTAATTTTTAGCTTTTTATTATTGCAGGTGGAGAAATTATAATCCTCCAAATATCTCCCATAACTTCATTTTGTAAACAACAGAGGAAGGAACAATTCTGCTATTGCTTGGGCAGGGATTGGTTCAGCATCCTAGAGTAGCAGGGAGTTCAACCATTTTATGCTAGTCACAAGCATCTTTGTATGAACTCCATCACCCACAGCACCAGCACTAATTCCATGAGCAGGATAACTTCTTGTCTTGCTTTATTAAAACCCAGAATTACTAGGTAGCACTATGGTGCCATGGATTGGAGGGTATAGAAATGGGGCTGGTATCACATGGTGATGCTGTCATTTCAGGACTACAAAAAACATGGTCCCACAGTAGACTAAAACAAATATACACGTTACTAGATGGCCATTTAATCTTAAAAACTTAAAATCGATGATTCTACAAATGGACCGCCGTGGTACATGAATGAGAAATTGTATTAAAACAGCCAATTAAGAAGAAATGCACAGTGTAGAAATGGAAGAAGAGTACCTGATCATCATCAAAGGTAGATCTCACTTTGAGAAGTGGTCACCACTTTCAGTGGCAACAAAATGAGGTGCTTACTTTAACTACAGACTCAAAGTTGCACCTGCAACATCGGAGGTCTGAGATGTTACTGTAAGAGTAGCTTTTGTGAAACAATCATATGAACTGTGAAATATTGCTGTTGCGGCAAGCTGTACTTACTAGGAGCAGCTGAAGTGCTTGCAAATAGATCCAGCCTGAAAAAGGACGGTTGGCCAGCTGACTACATGACACGCATGCTACTATTTCTTGCACAATGCGGGGAGGATACATGAGTGCATACGACACATAAATGCCCTTGCATTATGGAATGTAAAATGTCCTAAGATGTCTGCTGGATATGGGGCGGTACCAACGGTTTTAACCCTGGTGCTGCTACTTTTCTCAGGCTGCTTTTCTCAGGCTGCATAGTGTTCCTGGAACTGTAAATATTATTCCACCTGCTTCCCGATTGTGGCAGACCTGGTCTGTAAATTAACATAAAAATTGGTGGAAAGATACAAGCCTGCCCCACCTTGGTCCTTGGTCCTTTAGGATAGACTACACATCTGGGGTGAAATGAAGAAGATTTATCAGATAGCACAATTGCTAGTCCCCAGTCAAGGAAAGCTCTTAACTTCTAGATCCAACTGATGTCAACTAACACAGCTGTCATTTCACATGAGTTTAAATGCTTTGCTCCATCAGGCCCTTTTTTTAAGTGCATGAATTAGACTAGCCATTTTACCACCACACTTGTATGTGGAAGCATAACCAACCACTTTGGAAGTCAAACCCTCTGTAACTAAAATGCTCAGCAACCAAATGGGTAGGGAAAGCTTCTCTTTCTCTTAGTACGCAGGTAAAAAGTGCTTAAATATCACTGATGAACAAGTTGTAATACTGTCTAATCATTATTTGACATCCATTTATTTAACAATGTACAAATTGTTCACACATTTTTGTTTTACAAAAATACTCCAGTTACTTACTGTCCTCGCCTGAATATCCGGTGGTAATATTTGGTTCAGGACCAGATCCTAAACTATTTACTGCTTGGACTTTGATCTCGTAAGGCACAAATGTGGGAGTATTCCCCAATGGCAAGGAATGTTTTTTCACCAATTCTTCATTCCAGTCAGTTTCCACCCCCTGCTGCCGCCAGCTGACTTTGTACTCCAGTCCAGGGCCATTGCGCTCCACAGGTTTCAGTGGCTACAGAAGAAGTTAAAAGAGATACTGAACTGTCTTTGTTGTTGTAATCATAAAACAGCAGCTTAAGGGATGAATAATTTTGGAGCAGTAGCTCATACTATTAGGAGAAAAAGGAGGAAAAAAATGTAACCTTTGCTGTCATGCTACTTTTAACTGCATTATGCTGTCAGGACTTTAAAGCAGCATGGACTGCAAAACAGATGGATTAAAAGCAGGTTAAATATTAAAGCCTGTATTTCCACACATTAGAAGCACTAACTTTTGTTTCATTGCAAGTTTTCTTTGTTTTATAGTGACATAAAAATGTGTGATCTTTATTACATCTAAAATACATGCTATCTCAGATTTTTATGAATCACAGCAAGTTGGGCCATTAACATTTAGATTACCCTGTAGTGTTTTAAATATGCACCAAAACTGCCCCAACTAGACCTTCATACTTAATGGGTAAGTGCTATGCTACTATTTTTACTGCTTGGTTGAGGAATCCAACCACAGCATGGTCACTAGCTAATTGACATTAATTTATACAAGCCATACGAGGAAAAGCTGAGGGATCTGGGACTCTTCAGCCTGAAGAAGAGAAGGGTGAGAGGGGACCTGGTAGCAGCTTACTGCGACACTAGGGGAGTACATCAAGGGCTCGGTGAGCAACTGTTCACCAGGGCACCCGAGGGGAAAACCAGGAGTAATGGCCACAAGCTCCTGGAAGATCAATTCAGGCTCAGCGTTAGAAAAACTTCTTCACAGTCAGGGTGTCCAAACTGTGGAATAAGCTCCCTCCAGAGCTGGTGCAGTCACCTACCCTGGAAATCTTCAAGAGGAGACTAGACTGTCACCTTGCTGGAGTCACTTGACCCCAGCTGTCTTGCTGTTGGACCCGATGATCTTCCAAGGTCCCTTCCGGCCTTACCAGCTCCAAATAGTGTAAGCAGTATGGCAATGGGCAGCCATGAGACACACTCTGGTTAAGGTTATTTAGTTCAAAAGGAATGTTTTCGTTTAACATGTGAATTGGCCAACTGTGCTATTAAACATGAATGATTTTAAGCAGTCCATTATTGCACTGAGGTACACAGTGAGTATTGATAATTATCCAGGTTAAACAATGTTCAGATTTATTTGGGGAGCTGCACAAGGATGGGTGCTGCAGGCAAGATGCAAAGGAGCCTTGAAACTCCTCTGCCATGGTTCTTCTAATCTTTGAGCTGGAAAAAACCTTCTCTGTCCATGACATCGTCTCTTGGGTGATGGAGCAAGAGTGAACCTTGCTGGTGTCAGAACTGATTGTGAGCAGTACGGACTTCTTTGAGAAACAAAAACATGAAAGAAATGCAATTTTTTCATTTTCTTTTTTCCTTTCCTATTTTGGTGGGAAGGGATGGGTCCTTGAGGATTTTTTCTTTCATATCAAGAAAAAGAAAAAAAATAATTTCCCAAACACAGCTCATCGCTTCCATAAATAAAAAGCATGGGCAATACAACAGATCCACCATGTTAACTGATTTCTGAGTACTATCAAAATAAATTCAATCAAAATAGTGCCTAATGCTTCTGTATTCACTATTCTTTTTGATGCTTGTGATTCATCTCACACGGACCACGGACAAACATGACCAACCATGGGCTGAATTCGAACTTTGAGTCCTTATTGTAAAATGTATTTGTAATTTAGATAACCATTGGAGAATACAGTAAATCAAACAACTTTTCCCCCAGAATATAGGTATAAATTCTCAAGCAACCTTTTTCCCCCAGATGGAAGTATACATTAATACAGTATGGCTCAAATCCAGCAAAGTGCATGAATTCCCCCTGAAAAGTACTACCATGCTTTTTCTGGATCTTAAACTTTAAATTTTATGCTTGTTCTTCACGTTTGTTACAAGCTTTCTAAAATATATAGGCGTAACTGACTAAATGAAAATGATTGCTGATTACTTAAAATCTGACCTTTGCACTGCTAAAGCCCTGCAGCAGGGCCGCTGTTCAAAACACTGCTTGGGTTTCCAGTCATGGAAACTTAACGTTGTTGTCAGCAGAATTTACAGAACTTTTTCAGTTTAGTCTTACATTTTAAAGGAAATAAAAATAGAGGTTAATGACTTGTAACAGGAGCTCTTTGAGACTCAATATATTTGTGCTCATGGGACGTGTCAGCCAGTACAGTTTAGGTAATCGTATTTTTTCATAGTTGTGTCCATTACAGTGCTCACACAGAGCCATGCCATCTGGACCCATGGGGAGCTGCACACTCAGGGTGACATGGCTCCATGCACTGGATCAGATCTAGTTCATGGTCCCTCCACAACTGGATCTGGCCTGTGAGATCATGCCTATGTGCTGGATTGCATCAACAGACAGACTCCACATGTTAGACCAGTGCCACACCACACAGATTTAAGCACCAGTTTTCTGAAGACAAGGCCCTAAGAGGAGATATGGTGCCCTCTACTGCTTCAATTCCTTCAAGAGGCACAGTGTCATAGGTCTTCAAAGGATGTAGGGAAATAAGCAGGAAATACGACTATACAGTCTACAATGAAGAAGTCCCATTGCAAATAACCTAGATTTCTATGAATTTACTTTGTATTCTCATGCACGTGGAATTGCTTGGTAAGCCCTAGTCTTTAAATAGATGATGAACACAGGGTCCAAGTTGAATAGGGACTGAAGTACTGCCCTAAGAAACTGAGCCTCTGATCTAGATGCTAGATAGAGGGAATAGCAATTCACAATTTTATGAAGAAAGCTGCAGGAAACAACCCTCCATATTCTCAGTGACAGAAAGGAGTAACCACCATCCTAGCTAAGCCTTTTCTGGTCCCAGTAGAAGAGGGATAGAAATGTTCTTCTATATAACGTCAAACCCATCTAAATAAAGACTCTGCAGAAAGACTGTGGTTAGCTACATACAAAATAAAAAGCTTAAGTGACTTCTGAAAGTATTAAGATAGTAAAACAAACTGTCTTAGCATTTAAAGTATTAACCAATTTTGAATTTTTCTCTAGGAGCATAAGATTTAAGAAAAGTGGCATATTAATTCTTTGATATATATGGAAATAATACCCTCTCAAAAAGTATCTGGGCTTAAACAAAGTACAAAGTTAATGAGCACTGATTCAGGTAATTCACTTACTTACCTGTCTGATGTTATGGCTATTTAACTAGCTAGATGGAACAAATCGCAAATCTCACCCACAGTCAAAAGGAGGATTCATGAATTGCATTCAGACTAAATTTAGGTCCAGGGTAGAACCAGGGTATTTACTCTTTGATACACATAAACTGTTTTTTTCATGAATATCTTGACTCCATTAGCTAAAGTATAGGAACACACACACTCTTAGGCTAGGGTCAGTCATTACACATACACCAGTTTAAGTGATCAGAAACTGGTTTAAACCTGTAACAGAACAGATGTTCAGTGCACATAAACCAGTTTGAGAATGACTGAAAGCGGTTATAGTATCAGACTTAACTGATTTGGCTCAAACTGGTTTACGCAATGTCTGTCCCAGACCCCTGGCTGATTTAAGATAAACCAGAATCCCCCAGCATCCCAGCATGCTCTCCGGGCTGGGCGGGGCCCTCTGCTCCACAGCAGGGCTGGCCCCTCCCCTCTGCTCCCTGGCTGCAGCTCCAGAGACTGCGGGCTGCTTTCCCCCTCCCCCTCACCACTCCCCTCTGCCTTGCTGAGGAGGTGTCTGTGTATTAGCTAGCAGACCACATACTGGCTAGGGTCCCTGCTAAATCAACGGGTAGAATCAACAAGTAGGTGGTAATGTCATTCTGTTGAATTGGGTGATAAACACTGTTATCAATTCCTTACTGGGCAAATCACAGCATCCTGCCGAAGCCTGGCCATGCCCCTCTCAGCTCCATGCTGTGGAAGGAAGGAGGGATGCTCTAGCACCTCCAGCTTCCACCCTGAGCAACTGCAGGCATGTGCCTGCATTTCTGGGATACCTGTCCGGTTACAAAACTGATTTAGCCTAGCTAGGTTAGACTAACCTGCAAAGATTGAGTCAATGCAGGTGCAGGCTTTTTGAATGTCTGCCCCTAGCCTTAGAGAAGAAGCTGAAAGACCCCACGCTTTAACTGAAAAAGTATTCAGAATATTACAGAGTTGTCTTTAGGGAAAATGGTGTTCTGGTGCTGGTGCCAAAGCATATTTTGGCTTTCCACCCACAGAAGAAAATAAAACTTCATGATGGAAAATAAATTCTAGTTTAGAGTTAAATTTCAGCACTGCTTGACTATTTATTTGATCTCACTTGATGCTGCAGATCCTTGGCTGAAAACCCTGCTGCTAATGCTCATCTCGTGTGTTAATCCAAACTTGGCAGATTAACATCGTTTTACAGAATCAGTGTATGTATCTTTGGCTTTTGTTTCCTGGACAGAAAGGCTTTCATGCATATAAGGCAAAGCATTTCTGCCATGAAGTGTATAAGAAAGCAAATCAAATAAAAATGCTGTCACAAATATATACCCCTAATTGAACCATGACCTTATGTATCAAAGCCTCTCCAGTCCTATTCCACTCCCTTCAAAGTCTGCTCTCATCTACACTGGTGCAGTGTCTGAACTAAAGATTGTAAGTTTTTTGGCTGACATCTCTATCTATCTGCTCAATGAGGCACTTAACACATTGCCGGGTGTGGGACAAATAATTCAGAACAACATGTGTCTGTGCTGGTAGCTACCACTATGCATCTGTAGTATAAAAATGGAATGTTTTAACTGACAATGGAATACATTGTAGAATGAAGCTTTATATTAAAGTGAAAGTCAATAGACCCAGAAGACCACTTCCTCTGAGAAAGAAACCCAAGTCTAAATTGAAAATTTTGGTTGCAAAAATGTATGCTGTCATCTGATAGAATCAGGGTCAAACTTAGGCTCTCTGTATCCAGTGCAAAACTATTTAATGCCAATTGCACAAAATATGTTACCTCCACAAATACTGAAACTTGATTTGAAGGGGAGATAATATATATTCTGTGAAAGTGCCTGCGTGTAAATAGCAAACAGATAGACATTTAAAGGCTGGAACTCTGCTCTTGACTATTTTACATGAATCCTTAGACGCTCGTTACCATTTTTAGATTTTTTTATGTAGTGTAAGAGTGTACTCTCGGGGTTTATTCTCCTCACTCTACATGAGGAGTTTATATACTATGAACCTTCTTCCTTTCTCCGTAATACTTGACATTTAGGAAACAAAAATGCATTTTGACAACAAAAGGTAGAAAAATATGAGATAAGAAGTCCTAACGCCACTGAAGTCGATTAGAGTTGTGTCTTTGACATTAAAGAGTCTGAGGATTTCGCACCCAGGAAGTTTATTAACGGTACCTGCAAGACAAATAGTATATTTTGCCAGGGGAAAAGGCAAGAAATAATGTTGGAAGTGTGTACACTCTTTTAAGATAACCCTCAATCTCAACAATGCTTCAGAAAGTAAAATATGGGAGAAGAAACCATTTCATATATTGCATCACTGATAGGCAGAGTGATGAAGTAGCATCTGATGAAGTAGGTTGTTGCCTATGAGGCTCACACATCTATTAGCCAGTTAATATTAGGCCATGTTCAGACAAGCAGGGGCATGCACTTACAACGGCACAAATTTGTGCTACTACTCTGTGCCTCAGCGCATGCCCCTACACACGTGCTTTACTGCGAGACAAATTTGCCCACTATAGGCAGCCTATTCTTGCGCAGCTCCTCCTGGAGTGGTAGAGCAGCCAGGGCACAAATGGAGCAGTAGAGACATTCACTGGAGCATCTCACTGGAGGACTAAGCTTTCATTTGTTCTGGGACATGCTTTTGTAGCGTACTCTGCGCTGCTTTTTCTCCCGGTGCTTATTTTTGCTACCTGAAATCCCAGTAGCAAATTCTGCCCCCAAACGTGCGGCTTGTGCTCGTCTGGACACGGTCTTAGCATGAAGTCAGAAGGCAGGACAGGGTAGCACCTAACACAACTAGCTACTCTCAGTACCACTGATAGAAATGTCTAAATATTACCTCCCATTTCATAATCATTTCATTTGGTTGAGAAGCTTCAACTCGGATATTTTCTGGGTTCTTGTCTGGAGCTGTAAGAGCAAAGCCAGGAAGTTAGTTTGCGTAGTCAGCCTTTAATGAATCTTCTCTGTGTCCTCCCACCACTCCACCCACACACATCTCCCCATGTCCAACATCTTCATGAAACAAACAGATAAATACCAGAAGTGATGTGTTAATTCTCTGATGTGGATTTTGAGAATGAGTGTCTTTGATTAAGTCAAGTGTCTTTGATTAAATTACTTGACACAGCACAACTTCAGAATATTTCTATACTGATAGATAGGCACTTGCTTTAGTGAATGGTGAAGTCCTGAACCACAATAATTTCTGCCCTGGCCTTTAAGCCCTCCTGTAACTCAAGGGCAGAGCTGCACCTGGATCTGCTTACTTCTGGGTCCGCCCCATTTCCTGGTATTAGTTAGGGTTGACTGGCATGCCGCACACAGGAGGCTGTCAAGAAATCTACCACCAGTAAGACCACAATTTCTCTCTGGTTCCTTCTGAGTCCAGCATGGCCCTTAGTGAACAAACATGTTGTCTAGATGGTTTCACTCTATGGCAGCCTTCTTTCTTAGAGGTATCAGCTGATGCTAACCTGGGTCCTTTTGGATTTCAAAGCACCAGATGTTGGGGGATTATTCAGAAGAGACATTTCCCCCTATGGGGATGGAGAAACAGAAGGTGCATCATTAGCGTGAGTCAGAGCTGAAAAGCTGTGTAAGGAGCGGAGACGATATAAGGGGGAAAAAATAACCCTAGAGTTACAGAAAAGAAGAAAGCGAGGGCAATGCAAATACAATGCTGAACAGCTGGCCTATAAAATGACTTTCAGGAATCAGTCATTTAATGTTACAATGAGAAATGCACTGTGAATGGAAATCTGTGATGAGCTGAGTGCTGCTGGAAGGCTTACCATAAATCTTGCTAAAGATCCTATCCAACTCCTGCTTCTGTACGCAGGGCTATGCTGAACCTCAGTGCCCCAGCCAGAACTCCTGCAAGCATCATGCCTGACTCGTGTACACTGCTGTCGTGGCACGTGTGTCTGCTGCATTGCCACCTGTGGCAAAATGCCGTATTCCCTAACTTAGGGCTCCAGGTCTGCTGCCTGGTGTGGAGGGCTATCTATCAGACCTTTCTGTTGTTGGAAAATAGTCACTGCAAGTGCATCTGCTGAATTTGACTTCAATGAGAATTGTTCAGGGAATAAGATGCTCAGGATCTGTAAAAGTATAACAATCTAGTCCCAAACAACATTACCTGGGCTGAAAAAACAGCAAAAGCTGTCCTGGCATCTTGCATACCCTTATACAACAAGTCAGGGTAACTGTTATGCTAACAAATGAACACTCAGGATATTAGATGGCAGTATATACCAGCTGGAGGTGTCTCATAGCGTGCTGATGGCTCACTAGCCCGGCTTCTCCCAACAGCATTAACGGATATAACACGGAAGTGGTAATTTATAAAAGGGGCCAAGGATAAAACAGCGGTTGTGTCATTCCCCTGGATTCGGGTTAGTTCCTGCCACTTCCCAGGCTCCCACTGATTCTCTTCAAATTCTATAATAGACTCTGGAAGGGAAAACAACAAGAAAGAGAAATAGCCTGTATAAACCGAGTAGCAGGAAGGGAAGAAAACAAAGTAACAAGAAATGAACTTCAGCGGTACAACCAATCAAGTGTTTCTATAAGCCCTGGATGGTTATTCTAACTGACACAGCACGCCACATCTCTAAAAATAGCAAACCATGTTGGCCGAATCCTTCATACCATTAATAGGACTGTTACGACTGTCTCCAGCTATCCAGGATAATCTAATACTTCTGTCCTTTTTCTCTGAGAGTTGAAGGGCTGTAGGTGGGTCGGGAACATCTAAAAACAGAGGGAAGAGGAGAACAAAGATAAATTTATATTTTAAAGCACTGGGTATTGGCCTATCAGCCTCAAGTCAGTGGTCCAATTCCCTTTAACTTCGGTGGGAACAGAGCACCACGTTCTCTAAAGCCAACTCTGAACACCTTATCTGAAAAAGTATTCAGAATATTACAGTTTCTTCTCTAAGGCACGGAGCAGCCATTCAAAAAGCCTGCGCCTCCATCGACTCAATCTTTGCAGGTTAGTCTAACCTGGCTAAGTTAAATCAGCTTTGTAACCAGACAGAAAGCCCAGAAATGTCCACTGCTATTACTTTTAAAACTCTCACCTTTTTATACAAAGGCGAGATGAATCCTTTCACTTCGCCACCTTCTGATAAAGACTGTGTTCATTCTCAGGAGCATTAGCATCTACTCACATTATAGTATCTGCCATTATAGGGATTTTTTTTTTCTTTTTAAGTCCTAAGGTCTATTTAAATGTTAATAAATCTTGATATGGTTTGAACAGAAAGTCGTATTTGCTTCACTTGGTTTTGTTCTGTCCAAACCAGAGGTTAGGGAAAGAATCTGACCTCCTACAGAAAATCAATCCTCTGCTGGGATAAATGAGAACAGAGCATTCATTACCCTTGGCAGATTTCCATTCTAGCCCCACACTATGAAGGGACCAGAGAGCACATGCCTCGTCTTCCCAGTTTATTCTTTCTCCAGAAACCATGCCAAAAGCTAACAGGGCACTCAAATGCCAACGTGACAAGTATATGGCAAGGACTGGGCTAAAATGCTTATCTTTGGGCCCTAGATAAGATTATTTAAGCTCTAAGAAAAGGGACTCTGCCTTCAACCGCCTCCAATGCATCTATCAGAGTTGGTTTTCCAAGATGCATATCAAAGCATGTTACTGGATTTTATACCTGGGCTGACTGAAACTTAACCTCAAATAAACCATACAAGGAGGAGTAACCAGGGAGTTGGAAAGACAGCATGGGAGGAGAGACTTGTTTTTGCAGAATGACTTTTTTTTTCCCCAGGAAGTTTATAAAAGGCAGGAGAAAAAATCCAAGATGGGGATCAGCTTATGTCTTTGAAATGTCTTTCCTTTCCTATGCTGAATGCGTTTAACACGAGGCACAGTCACACAGAGGGATGGTTATCTTTGCCCTTTGTGGCTTGCTCTTTGTCAGAGTGCAATAGGGTGATATGGAACTAGCTTGGGAAATAAAATGTATATAGGCTGATATTAGCTCTCCTGATGATGATGGCCTAATAATACTAGCCCCCACTTCCTCATTTCATTTGTGTTGTGGTACAGTAGACATGAAGATAAAAAATAAAATCCATGCAGCTTCCAAACTGTGCCACAGTCCTGAGCGAAGCTTTTGGCAGGTTTATACAGTCCCAGGTAGCGCTGTATGGAGATAGCAAACTAGCTCTAAATGAGCTGCCTCCAGCACTGGAATCATTACAGCCATGAGGTTAATATATCCTGCTGAGAAGTGCAGGCAAATTATCCTGAGTAGAGCACGGTGCTAACACTTCTCTTGACCTCCTTCTCCTTCCCTGAGAAATCATCTACAATTGGCCAAACCTGTAAGTTCAAACTGCCAGCAAACAAGATTTGAAAATTGCATCCCTATAACACGTTAAAGTAATAAATAAATAAATAAATAAAAGCAGGAAACCAGTAAAATAGCTGATTTGTGCCTTAACACCTTCCTCTTGATATGAAAAAGATAAAAAAAATACCTTTTTGGTTTATACTACCTTTCTCCCCTGCTTGGAAAATACATTTGAAATGTCAAGCAAGCCAAATCCAGTCCCCCTGCGTTTTGCTAGATGCCCTCTTGTGGTGGCATGTGGGATTTTGGGGTTTTTTTGAGATTTCATATGATAAATGGAAAAGCAGAGGGTCTTTCTCTTAAACAAAGGTTAATACAATAAGCTCATTAATCATGAATAACAAAAAAAAGGTGTTAAGGACTGTCAGTACAAATTTGTTTTGCTCCCAATTCCTAAAATTGTGGTATCTTTCTATTAGTGGTGTTTAGTTACCTAGTTGCAAAATGGCTTCTCATAGGAGAAAACTACTGCAATTTCTGTTTTCAAAAACTACAGACCTCTTATATACCAGACCGAGAAAGTACAGGACACAAGATTGCCTCCCCGTCCTCCCCTTTTTTGTGCAAATCAGTTTTTAAAAGGAGATACAGCTCTTCATGAATTGTACATACGTAAAGAAACTGCAAGTCATGTTGTTAATTTACTTTTATTGAAAACTTGTATTTATTATTAAAGCACAAAATAACCACAAATCAGTCCAATCTGCAGGGTCCTAAATCCTGAGGCGCCTCTGGTAGAAAATAAATGGATGAAATTAAACTGAAAACAATAACTTGACGTTAAACGAATATTTTAAGGACCCTGTACCACGGTTGTCTTGCATAAATATGTAGGCTGGATACTGGGAATTGAGTGTCAGGACTTCAAGGAGGGTTGGGTAGGTGTAGCACAAGTTGAGAATAGGGTCAGGAGCAAACATGGTTAGAGCACTGGCTTGGGACTTGGATGACATGAGTTTAGGCTCCTGCTCTGGTGTAGACATCCCTTATGACCTTATGCAAGTCAGTCAGGTTCAGGTGCCTAACTCTAATTTTGATGCCTAACTGTGATTCCAAAAACTGGTGCAAATAAGAGGCAGAAGAATATGGGGACTAGCTCCTAGGCAAGAAAGCTTCATGGTAAGATCCAAATTAAATTCCCTGTTCTGTCTGAGTCAGGCCTGACTTCTCTAGGCATGGAGCTCTAAACAGTCTGCCTCTAGCCTAAGCAAAATAATTAACTAAACATAGTTTAACAGCTTCAAGGGTCAGAGTCTCCCCTCCTCCCCAATATGTAATAGTCCAGAGACCATGACACTTACCTGTATTATGGAAACCCAGGTTCAAGCCCTGTTCAGAATCAGGCAGCACTAAAACTTGAACCTAAGTCTTCCAAGTGCCTGTAGACGGGCAGGAGACCTGCTCCAATGTGCTGTAATTACAGCTCATCAGAGCAGCCTCAATTAATCGAGGCAACAGCAGAACTGTTTCACTATTACAAATAAAGCTTCTGGCCTGCAATAGCTACTACAAGAGATTACATTAATTAGCGTCTCATGTGGTCAGTGTCCCTGCGCTTCAAACTGGTGGTGGACGCTTTAACTCAAGTACATCAAACAAGCTTGCCTCGCTGCCATTTTGTATTCAGCATCCCATGATTCGTGAGATGCTGTGGGTGCTTTAATTAGAGCGGATCCTGAAAGCTGCTTTAATTCAAGCACCCACCTATCCCCCGCCACTGGAGTATATGTAAAGATGCTCCAACATCCCAGGTGTGTGCTTATGCTACCAGGATATTCTGGGAAGGGGCATGGGTCACTTACAGTCTCATATGTCCATGAAATGCAAGATGTTGAAAGATGTCGTTAATACCTATTAAGTATACTAGACAATGGACTTAGGAGCAGGACTTTACATAACTAAATGTCAGTTCCTTGAGGGGTTTTTTTCCTCTAGAAATCTAGTGTTCCCCAAAGTAACGAGAAGAGGTTCATACAATTTATTTCAAAATACAGGGTGGCTTTATCTATGTTAAATCTATCCAACTCCTAAGAAAGTTCCCAGTGGGCCATGCTTTACAGGCAACGCACAGTGGAGCGCTACATGGAGGCTATGGTGAAAGACTCCTCTGAGGCTGCAAGGCAACAGCGGGACTGTTTTGCTATTTCAAATAAAGGGTCTGGCCTGCTTTGGACACTATAAACAATTAGATTGCCTTCCTACAAGAGAAAATGGCTCCCTCCTGTTCACTGTGCTGAAAATATGTTATAGGTATCTTTTATTAAATACTCTGCCTGTGAGATCCTTGTTTCCACAAGTGCTGAGAAAGCATATCCTTAACTGGAGTTAATTGGACTTGCAGGAACTTAGAAAATCAGGCCACAGAGGTTCTATAAACTTAATGGGCAAGTTTTTTAAAGAAAGGCTGTATTAGTGTTTAGTTTATTGCAAACCAGGAAACAAATACTACTTACCAAGGACAATCAATTGGGATTCAGCTGTAACACGGTCTAGAGATGTACTAGCCACACAGGTATAAATACCTTGATCCTCCATTGTTACGCTTGATATGAACACTGTGTCCATGTCAGCAATTATCCTTCAGGACAAAATATGTATACGAATTAGAGAGGAGAGGAGAAAGAGAAAATGTCAAGGAACAGAATAATATAATACAGGAGTTCACACATCCATTACTGTCAGCCTCAAATCGTCCAGCAGGGTTAAGGGATTAGTCCTAGTCCTCCTTAAGTCATTGGCAAATTAATATTTGGAGCAAAATTCAGCCAGGCTTCACTTATCCATAAAACTCATATAAAACACACATGCTGCTTTTAGCATGTACAGTTTAAACTGAGGCTACCAAAGACCTCTATTCTTCTAACTTTTTGAGTGCTGGTATGAAGTGTCAGATTTTGCTCAACCCCTGGCACCCAAGTGTTGAATGGCTGGAATGAAATTCTGGTTTCATTCATGTCAGTGCCAAAATTTCCAATGACTTCATTTGGACCAGAATTTAACGCTCTGACGAAGTTTAAAAGGCAGAGTTTGATGTTTTGTTACGCCACATAGTCCCCTAATGAGCTGCACTGCTCCACAGCATAGCAACTGAATATGAACCTACCTGGAAATCATGGCTTTAAACTCCAAACATTTTTTATATATCCATGTATTGGAAAAACAATGCAGATTCAGTCACAACGAAGCATTTCACTGTTAGACGCTCAGATTTACTCTTCAAATTATTACATTTCATAAGGAAATAAAATTAACTATGCTATATACAACAGAAGGCAGAGTATAAAGACAAGAAGTTTCTGTTTCATTTGGTTTACCTCCCATCTTCTGTGCTATTGATTTGAAGCTCATCTCCGTCTTTTCTCCAGGATAATTTAAAGCTGTGTTTCAAGTGTGGGTCATATTCAGACAGACATTTCAATAACACTGAATGCGATTTCAGCACTTGTGGGTTCTTTGGAGTAACTGCAAGCTTTGTAGCATCTGAGGGATCACAGAAAGTTATTTCGATTGACAATACACAAGTGATTATGCTACATTTCCTTCGAACAAAACACAGAGAACAATTCTAGTAGCAACCTAGCGCATTCCCCTCCCCACACCTCCTGTATAGATGCGCCCGGTATGACTTGTATATAAAATATGCAACTGTGCAGTAGCAATGAGCTACTATGCAGTATCTTATTACCACTGTACAGTCGCATTGGTGGGCATTAACCAGGATGCCATGCTACTGCGCTGTATTAATGAGCTACTGTGCAGTAGGTTATTGCTACTGTGCCGTAGTGTCTGAAAAAAAAACGTGCCGCAATAGTACTGCGCTGTAACAACTGTGCAGTCCACCACTTGGGTGGACACGGGCACAGAGGAGATTTTTGTGTGTACTTGGATTTGTGCCAGAATATAGTTTACTATCTAATCATTTCCCTTTGAGTTCAGTCTGTGTCAAAAAGGATCATACCACCAATCTGGAGTTTATAGGAAAATGTCACAGGTGAAAATCCTAGTTAATGGTGTGTTATGAAACGAATGAGGGAGAGAAAAAATATGAATACAATTTATACGCCCAATTGCCATTTCAAATAGACTTTGGCAATGATCCAGGAAAAAAATTACAAGCTTATTAAAGTCAAGTGAGAAAAAAATATCACAATCAAGCTGGTTATTTTAAATGACAAATTTGAATGTGGAAGTAGTTGAATAAGTAAGAAAAGTCTACGGGGTGTATATTGCCATATACAGCAAAAAGCATCTTTATGAAAATATAAGTGCGTTTCCCTGTTTCTTCCCTCTCAATCATTTTGTAAGCAAAGAGGAGACTGGACAAGCACCTAGCTGGGGTCGTCTAACCCCAGCGCTCTCTCCTGCCCAGGACAGGGGGGTCGGACTCGATGACCTACTGAGGTCCCTTTCAACCCTAACATGTATGAATCTATGCCCAAATGACATGTAAAACACTAGAGCTTTTTTCTAACTACCAGCCCTGGAAACTCTGAGTGCCATTACGTCCTCAGTGACGCTCACTGACATATGGTCTCAATAGAATCTATCCAACTCCATCATTCATTTTAAGCCAAGAAAAGCATCCCCTAAATTAGAATGGGATGTGTATGTACTAGCAGTGTGCAAAGCGGGCCCTATTCGATTTAGATTCGGATTCAGCCCGAATCAGGGACAGTGATTCAATTCTTTGATTCAGATCACTGTCCCTGACTCGATTTGGCCAAATCCAAACCTGAAGATTCAATGCTGATTCAGAGAATCAGCGATTCAGACAGAGACACAGCTTTAAAAGCATTATTTACATACCTTGAGGTACCAGCATGGCTTGGGAATGCTGCGATGCTGGGGTGGGTGGAGCATCCCACAGGAGCACGGGGAGCTCCCCGCCATGTGCTCAGCAGCAAACCCAGAAGTGGATCAGAAGTACTTCCAGTCCACTTCTGGATCTGCCAGGGAGTGTGGTGGGCCCTCCCCTCCTCTGAGCTCCCCTGGTTCAGCAATCAGCTGCAGGGGGATCACAGGCAGCCTCCACAGGCCCAGGAGGTACCAGTCACCAAACGGGGGGGGTGGCGTGCAGAGTGGGGGGACCCTGTGCACTCTGCAGTGTCCCGGGAAGTGGATTGGGGAGTGTGCTAGGGAGCCCCCCGGGCTTCTGTGGGACACTCCGTGTGCCCCAGCAACACAATACTCGTTAGCCCCTGCTATCTAGAGGTATGTAGAAAAAACATTTAAAGCTGTTTCTACGTCTGAATCTTTCCCAGCCTCTCGGAGTTGATTCGAAGAGTTCCAATTCAATTTGAAGAGATTAAAGGGTACTCTGATTCGGTTAGGATTCAGAGATTTGGCCACTGAATCAGGCCAAATCTTCACCAAATCAAATCAGGGACTGAAGCTTCGCCCAGCCCTAGGAGGTGCCACTAATGTAAGAGCAAAAACTTTACAGGAATGCTGCCACTATGTAAAATCAATCCATCCACCAGGTGCCTGGGACACTGACAGAATGACCAAAAAAAAAAGTCTGACCATCCAAATTAATCAAGTAATGTGGATTGTTCCTTTCTAAATCCAATAAATTGAGTAGAACAATGCAAACAGCAAAATCCCAAAGCCTGGATCCCAGTCTAATCCCAATGGGTGGGGTAGGGGACTGTTAGGTGCCCATACATTCAATAAGAGGTTTGGTTCCTTGACAAAATAGAACGGGATGTGTAGATGGGGTAAAAAGAAGCCTAAAGAAGGTAAGGAAGGGGCTTCTGGATTTTTAAGCCTGGTAAAGCAAGGACTTCACTTTGAAACTGGAAAAAAGCAGTGAAGTCTCCAGTAATATTCTGTAACCTGGTTGGGATAAGCCAGCCTTGTTCCATGTGCTAAAGAATATAGAAGGAAGGTTGAACCTAAAAGTATTACCAGATAGGTTCCCCGAAGCACTAGTTAATTAAAAGTTGCAACAGGTCAGGAGCATACTTTTCTTCAGTGTCTCAGACTATGAAAAAAGAGTTCTGCATTTGCAATTCAGGTCCAGAGTAAGAGAAAATGTTGGTACTTCTGAATACAGTGTTGTCTGAAAGCCATGTGATAATTTTGGGAAGCAAAAGGTGTAAAACATGGTGTTTATAAACAGTACTCGCCAGGAAATAATTAATAAATCTAAAGCCTTGCCATGTATATAATATGTCTCCATTTATAAAACAAGATGTTACCTCTAATATCCAGATTGGCATTGACTGCACCTTTTCCAACAGAATTTGTCACCCAACAAGTATATAATCCAGAATCTTCTTTCATTGTTTCTTTTATCTCCAGACTGCCATTTTCATATACGGTATACCGTAGACCTTCAAGTGACTGTGTACTGTCTTCTCTCACCCTAACAATACAATTATGCTCATCAATTATTTTCAGGCATTCTGAAACTGGGCTTTCATACAGACAGAGGAATTCAGCGTTAACACTTATTTCAAGAGATTAACACCAGAGTGTCTGGATTCTATTTTCATTTCTTCCTCTGTGGCTTTTAAGTCATTTAATCACACCACCATTATCATCAAACCAATGGTTCCAAGTTTCAAAGCTAACTAAAGGTATACCTTTGGTGAGTGGGTCAGAAGCCATCAGGGAAATATAAACACTACCAAATGCCAGTAAGATGGTTAAAAAGCCATGATCATGGGCTAAAATGTGTGAAAGCAAGTTGTGCAAGCCAAGGCCTTGGAAAGAGGAACAAATACGTAGGCAATTGAGTAGGGTCGACCACGAAGTTGAGAACCAGAAGACTTAGAAAGAGTGAGTTGTGTTCAGGATACAAATATAGATGTGAGACCAGGAACTGTGTAGCTTTGGTGCAGAGGACGATGTTTTCGCATGAGTTGGTGATGAAGAAATATTTAAGTTTTAAGTTCATTTGTGTTTGAAGATTAAGGATTTTTAGGTATTGGTTCAGTGGGTAATGTTCTGCAATTGTTGGAACGCATTTTGGTGGGTTTTGTAGAGTGGCAATGGGTTTTGTAAGAGGCAAGTGAAGTGAATGTTTCTAGCATGATTAAATGGTTTTTATTACAAGGATCATATACAGGGGCAGATAGATGAATGCACATATATACATGGCACTTTTTTAGTTGAGAATTTTCTAGTATTATTGTTTGGGTGAGGGTTTGAGATGGTTTGCTCTTCAATGGGACATAACTGTCTTGCAGTTCAAATGCCATTTCAATAGATCTCTACCTGGAGAGACCACCTCTTTAAGGCAGTCAATATGTGTCTATCACTGGTGATGTTACTGAATCCTTCATGGGTTTTGGAAATCACGCAATCACTGACTGCACAGCATAGGAACATTGCTTGGTAAACGTGCTTCACAGCTCGGTGATCTTCTGTCCCAATTATACATTTGTACGAAGAAAGCAACTCATCCAGTGAGAATGGAAGCACCTGATACACTGGCTTATACAGCCAATAATCCCTCAGTTTACCAATCTAAGGGCTATTACAATACCTGCCTTGAGCAGATATTGGAAGGAAGGATTTAATCCTTCTTCAGCAGAATGTTTGGAGATTCACGAGGGAAAACTCGCAATGAATCCAGAAAACTGGCAGCATTTTATTCATTATTATATTTGACTCGATAACCATGACAACTAGCAGAAGTTTCAGTGTTTGTATTCTGAGATTAACATAGTTTGTTTATAAACAGCCATTTAAAAGTAGCAGCACACAAACCCAGTTATCAAAGGCTTACCATCTAATAACTGGAGGAGGTGAGGCAAAAACTTTACAGTGCAAGAACGCACTATAGCCCACAACTGTGGCATAGTCTTCACCCTCTGGGGTTAGCACTACTGGACTAACACCTGAAAAACAGAATACATATTAATAATATTGTGCACTGGACACTGAAGTTGGTAAGAAACATTTTTCAGAGCCTCCGACTCTAGTAATTGGGTGACTGCAAGACGGAGAAATTCTGCACACCAGGAATTCTTGCCACCTCTGGGCAAAGGTACCTGAGCAGCTGCAGCCCATAGAGGGTGATAATTGGAATCGGACATGAAGATTTCAAATATTTAATAACTAAATGGTTTGTTTATAACTATACTATTAAGAGCAAGGTCCAGGTTCCATACCTTTGGCTTTATTTTTTTTTTTATTCATGAAGTTACTACCAACCAATATAGCACAAGTGCTAGTTTAGATAAACAATGGTAACATGAGCAACCTTAGATCCCATCTACAAATTCTGACTCCAACAATTTACCCTGAAGGAGCTAGAAGTTAGTAATGCCCTTTTCATAAACACCTTCCTATTGTGAGAGTACTCACTGATAACATTCACGTTGGCAGTCGCCAGGATGGTACCATGCTTGTTTGTGGCTTCGCACTGATACACGGCACTGTCCTGAAGTTGTAGGTTGATAAGGCTGATCTCTCTGGGAAGGATTTGGCCCCTGTACGTCCTCCCTGAAAGGAAACCAAATATACCAGCAGGATAAGGAACCACTGTTATTACTACTGTTCCAGCAGTTCCCTTTCAAATGCAAGCACAAGGAGTGTGTTATGTCCTCAGCGTTAGGCTAACAGTTGACCTGACAGCCAGAAAACTGTCCTGGTAGACTAAACATGGGGTTGTGGCTACTCTGATTACCAGCAGAATTTTTTAGAGCCCTTCATAAATATTTTACTTTTGATGGTAGCTACACAGTTATATTTTGAAATATCTCTTCCAGGTATTTAGTGCCTGAGAAGGAACTGGGAAGGGGCCTCATGCTTCAGCCATATTCTGGATGTCTTTATGACCACCAGTCCAGATTCAGAAAAGTAGGATGATAAACCTCGGAGGCCACCTAGTGCCACTAGAGTTGGATCCATATTCCTTAAAATGCAAACATTATATTGACCGGCTGCAGTCAGTAAATTGAGAGAACTACTGCACAAGTCGTCTCCAAATTGTTGCTAATTTTATTTCCTTTGTTACCACTATGAAGTGTTACCTTTGACCAAAACGATCTTCACAACACGGTTGGATCAATGAGCCACTTTTGGCTGGGGGCACGGCACATGTGGAGCCTGGTAAAACGATATCTTGTCCTCTGCACTTACCATCAATGGGCATCCCATTAAGTTTCCACTTTATGGTTGGTTCAGGGTTGCCAATAGCTTGACAAAACAATACGAGATTTGACCCAACGCTGTAAACATTGCTGGCAGGCTTCTTTACCCACTGAGGAGGTTCTGTTAAGGAGAGAAATAACATTTCAGCAGACCTTACAACAAAGAGAAGTAGCAATGCACTCAAAACTGCTAAAACTATCATCTCCCAGCAGATGGCAAACTCTGTCAACTTTTACTGAAGAAGAGTTTCTCTTAAAGAATACTGTATTAGTATGCAGTCATGTTTTATTTTGGCTCATGCGCTGATTATGCTGGAGTTAAAAAATCGAGAAACCTTCCTCTGTTCAGACTAGAACTGCCAAAATTGAATGTGAATGGGTGAAATGGGCACAATATATTTTGGGTGTAAATGTCCACCTGTAAGTGATTGGCGACAGGCAGGTTGGTGAAAATGGCTAGGTTGGATGTATGTGTTTTTTTCCCCATAAAGCCCTTCAAATGTGGGGTTGCTAACTCTGGAATGATATTTGGATATGTCAGAACAGCAACTGAAATGCAAAGTGTCCACTGAAACCAAATCCTCCCACTTGAATGGAAGCATGTGGCTTTCACTGACCTCGATGGGAGCTATGCACTGCTTCCAGGGACGGCCTGGCTGCAATGACAGTATTTTCGTGACTTCAACAGCTTGAGTTTAGGGATTGTGCCTATGCCTGCTACTCTGTGTGGTCTGGATGGATCCCTGTGCTTTCTCACATTCTGCACATACTAACTACATCCATTGTAATCCCTAGGGCCTCCCTGGATTGTCTTTGGGTCAATGAGAGCTCTAATGACTTCAGTGGGCTTGGACCAGTCTCTAATGGGCAGAGAGCAGTCATCACTCGAAAGTCAACAGTTGTACAAAGTTGTCCACATGGTGGAGCTGTGATCTATTACCAAATTTCCCTCTTATTAGATCAGGAACTAAATGCTACGTTCTAGCAGCAGGGTAACCGTTATTTTAGAAAAAAAGAAAAACAACCAATGTGTTTCTAATAGCAAGCACTGTGTGTTAGTTAAATACTATATGTACTTCAACCAAAAATACAAACTGTAAGTGAGGGAGCTAACTCAGACATTTTTTACGCTGCAGAAGGAGTTTGTATGAACTCTCGTGAAACCTTTCTGATGTCTACAAAAGAAAGAACTCAAAGCCCTCTCACTGAAGCTATATGAAACATGGCTTTAAAAAATAATCTATATTCCTCTTTTCCCTTACTCCACTGTATGGTAAGAAAATGGTTGGTCTGAACGAAGGGACCAGGAACTTCTATATTTATGCTTACTTCTGATACTAATCCCATCTGAGGCCTTGGTTGAGTTCCTTGACTTCTCTGTCCTAGTTTTCTGATCTGAAAAGATGAATTAATGAATCCAAACTATAAGGATTAATTAGTCAATGTTTATATAATACACTGCAGGTCAGCAGGACGGTTGATTATTAATATATCTTGAGATATGTTTGATATGACATATTAGAACCAAAAATCATTGCCTTTACATATATGCACTATTAATGACTATGGATAGGTGGTATGATTCAGTGAGAGATTCTATAAAAGTTCATGGTTTTCTACAGTACAGAATTCATTTAGGATGTCCTACAATGGTGCTTCTCAATCTTTTCAGACTCAAAGTCCCTCTTGTTATACTTGGCGCGCCCTCTCAGAAATGACCAGCTCTATGGGATTTGCTGACAGAAAAATAATAAGCAATTCTTCTGTGGCAAAGGGCTCATAAAAATTAAATAGGTCATAATGTTTTGGATATTATAGTTTCCTATTTGAAATCATCAGGTTTATCTTGTGAATCATGTTTGTACACCTAACGGTACAAACATTGTATGGGCACTCGGTGGCCACCCTTACAAGGATCTCAGGAGGCTCTAAGCTGCCACATCACCTGGTTGAGAATCGCTGCTCTGCAATGCTACAGGTAAAAGGACAGACATAAAATCCAACTTCAAATGTATCTAAAATATATATTCTGTTCACACTGTATTCCAACGGATCCAGGCTCTTCTACTGCCTTCATCACCATACCATCTAGTAGTGCATTATAAATAACATGCCTAACATATGTCGCATGACTTTTCCTCTCATCCTAGAATGCACATGGAACAACAGGTGAGCAGGTTTTGTGACCATCCTTGGCTCTTGTACAAATTCAGTCCATAAAATGGGTCTAGCTCCTATGAAAGCTTTGTCTCCTATCTAAACAACTTATGTGTTTTTACTAGAAAGTTTGGCTGCACCTAAGGAGCACTACTGTCAACCACAGTGCTCATGATGGAGCTATAGGTATCCCTTTAGTTATGCTGGAGCTAAGAAAGGATCAAAAAAGAAAGGATCAAGACTACAATGAAAGTATAGTGTCATCAGATAACCAAAGTACAGTTCAGGATCACTATCCATGGAGAAGCTGCAGGTGGCTTAAATAAACTGAATACATGGTGCTAGTTTCTCCTTATACCCAGTTGCTAAACTGCTTTAAAATCAGAGCTAAAAATTCCTAGTCTACCTGCTTTTCTAATGCTGCTTTTCCAAATAAGAAATGATTGTAGTTGCCTCAGGAAATTATGTAACTGTGATTTCCTCCAAGTACTAAACTGCAGCCCCTGCCCGCAAAAAGCCTGAGAAATGCTTCTGTGGAAAGAAGAGGTGAATTGGAGATAGCAAGGAAATAGGAACCTACACCAAGTGCTTCTACAAAATCCAAAAGTCATCTCTTCACACGAGCAAAATTGGTAACTGTGGACACAAGAGGCACTTCAGTCAAGTCTGGGACCCCATTATATTGCGGATTGTGTTGGGCAAAACATTTAGAGGTTATACAATTGTTAAATAATAATTAGAAACCCCTGAAATCCTGGGCCTTTTTTAAAAAAGGACTTTCCCTACCAGTATTTCTGTGCCTACTTCACTGTTCCCAGCTAACCTCTTCTCAGGGAGAGATTAAAATGTTCAAGCAATCAAGCAATTTTCTGGCTGAACATTTTTCTGGTACTATGTTTGTCAATAATTGTCTGAATCCTTGCCCTCAGTGCATTGTAGGATAAATAAGCAGGCTGTATGCAAATACTGGCACCTGGGAATGCTGTTAAGACAAGTAAGGTTTGGTTTTCTCATGCTCAAATATCAGGAAAAAAAATGATAGGTATAAGACAGGAGAAATGATAACTTGGTTCTGATCTATGAACTAGCAATAGGAAAGAGAATGGGTGGAGCAGCAGAGGTAGTGAATAAAAGAGATAGTCCTTCTACTTTACATGTTAATTTTATCTTCCTGTGTACACCCTTAAAAAAGAGATTATCAGGTCCTCAGGTGCTACCTATCAGCAAACTCCAGTGAAATCAACTGAAGTTAACAAAGCTACCTTCATTTACCCCAGGTAAGTATCTGCCCTGAATGTGTATGTAGAGGATGAGAATGAACATGTTCTCATAATTAAATTGCTAGGCTGTGCTGTAGATGATTACACGGTCAGGTGGGTGGCAAATTAGCTTAGGGGTCACACCCAGAGAGTGGTGGTAGACAGGTCGGTATCGATCTGCAAGGACGTGGGCAGTGAGGTCCTGCAAGGCTTGGTCCTTGGACCAATGCAATTCAATGTCTTCATCAGTGACTTGGAGGAGGGCATGGAGAGCACCCTGCCCAAGTTTGCAGATGATTCCAAATTATGGGGCAAAGTTAACACACCAGAGGGTAGGGAATGGATCCAGGTGGATCTGGTCAGGTTGGAAAAATGGGCAGAACTAAATAGGATGCAGTTCAACGAAGACAAGCACAAAGTGCTGTACTTGGGCAAAAAGAACCACTGACTCACTTACAGGCTGGGGGTGACGTTCTCAGCAGCACAGCAGTGGAAAGGGATCTTGGAGTCATAGCTGACTTCAAGATGAACACAAGTCATCAGTGTGACAAAGTGATCAACAAGGCTAACCGCACTTTATCATGCATTAGCAGATGCATGATGAACAGGTCCAGGGAGGTGGTCCTTCCCTTCTACGTGACACTGGTCAGGCCGCAGTTGGAGTACTGTGTCCAGTTCTGGGCACCGCACTTCAAGAGGGATGTGGATAGCCTTGAGAGGGTCCAGAGGAGGCCACTTGTATGGTCAGAGGCCTGCAGGCAAGGCCCTACGAGGAGAGACTGAGGGACCTAGATCTCTTCAGCCTTTGCAAGAGAAGGAGGAGAGGTGATCTTGTGGCTGCCTATAAATACACCAAGGGAGGGCAGCAGGGAATAGGAGATGCTCTGTTTACTAGGGCACCCCCCTGGAGTAATTAGGAACAATGGCCACAAATTGACAGAGAGCAGATTTAGGTTGGACAT
>NW_017728917.1:6534218-6575742 GCF_001723895.1 Crocodylus porosus
AGGGGGAGGACCACCTCCTTGGACCTGCTCGAGATGCATCTGTGGATGCATGACAAGGTGCGGTTGGCCTTCCTGACCGCGTCCCCACACTGCCGGCCCACGTTCATCTTGGCATCAATGATGACTCCAACATCCTTTTCTGCCTCTGCCAGAAGGGAATGGGCTTCCAGGGGAGGTGGTGCTCTCCCCTACCTTAGGGGTCTTCAAGAGGAGACTGACTACAGCGCTCTTTCCTGCCCAGGGCAGGGGGCTGGACTCAGTGACCTACTGAGGTCCCTTCTGACCCTAACATCTATGAATCTATGTTTTGTGATTGTTAATGACATCATTCAAAACCCAAATAAAAGGACAGTATTTGACCTCAATTTTATGCCAATATGCCACATGTGAGAAGACTCTTAAAAGATGGAATTCCTATTAGTGATATCAACCTACATTATGGAGAAAAGGGTTTAAAAGCTCACATAAAAGCATTTCTAATACAATATGGTGATTATTAGAGGTTTTATTGGGGGGGTTATGGTGGGGGTTTTGGGAGGGTGGAGAATTGCTTTTTTAATTAACAGAACTGATCATTAATCAGGAAGCTTTGGTCCCTGTAAAAATCTGGGGGTCAACCTTCTCAACTGCTTAATTAACGTAATTTCTCTGGTACGTTACTTTTTGCTGCTCCTGCAATTCCTTGGAAAGCTGCAATTTTTAAAGCTGAAAAAACCATGGGCAGATTGTTAAAATATTCAGCTACAGTAGAGATGTTCCAAACCATCTGGAATGATTTCTGGGAGTCAGCAACTTCCCATACAGTAGCAGTCAAACACTCCCCGCAACCTGGTGGCCTACTCCCCCTCCTCCATCTCCCCTCTGACACAACGCGCACGCTTGGGAAAAGCAGCACGTACGCAAAACAGGATTGTGTTTAATGGTCAAATAATGTGACAAACGGCTGTTCTGTGTGTTAACAACTGAATGCAGGGTAGGCGTTTGCCAGGCTTTTTTCCTTTCAGTTATTCCTTCCTGAGAGGAGAGAGAAGAGATGGGGCGGCAGAGATTAAAATCAAGCAGTTGGCAGATGTGGATGGTTTAATACTGTATGAGCACATTTCTCTCTGCAGAGTGGAGGTTTTTATTTACTTATTTTTTCCTTGACGCAAGTGAAAAATGTTGTTGCCAAGTCTTTCAATTAGGTTTCTACATCCTCATTCAGGAGCCTTTTTTTGTTGTTGTTTTTTTTTTTGGGGGGGGGGGGGTCCAAACCAAACGAGCAGCTATGCGAGCAGAGCTGAAAGAGCAGCATTACCAAGAGACACCTCTGAAGGTTTTCTTCTGCCCTATTGTGAGCCCAATTATGACTCTTCACCTGGGAATAAGGAGTCACCACATTTTTCTGTCTTGCCTGCATCACTACAGCTTGCACAGACAACAAGGCTATAAAAGCATAAGGCAACAAGCTGCTACTGCTCCCTCCTGGGCTGATGGGGGGTCAGAGCAGGAAGAACTTAGAGTGCCCCCCTTTTTACAGCTTTCTGGGGCCCAGAAGAGAGGTAACCTCCTCCAGAAAGGGGGCTGAGCTGCACCACTCTGACCAGGAACACTGCAAATCTTAGCCCCGTACCTGTTTTGTTCCTGAGGCAACAGAGCTACCCATTGAACTGCCCTATAAACTCTGAAAGAGGAGCACCTATTTGTCATTTCAGCTCCTCTAAACCACTGTGTGGCATTGCTTTTCTGTTGCTGGGTAAACACAGAGGCCCCTGGCACACGTTAATCAGTTAATCATGTCTTAAGTTGTTACCCGGCCAAGCGTTAATGCAATTAATGGAGTCATAAAACAAGGAATAAGCCACAACATTATGCCACAAAAAAAGTGTGTCATAACTTTGTGGTTGGTTCCTATCTCACTATTAACCAAATGTGTGGCCAGGTAGGCCACACTGATGCAGTTCCTAGCCCCCGGGGTGCAGCATGTGCCCGCGTAGCTAGAAGCTCCAGCAGGTGACAGGGCTCCCAGCTGCAGAAGCTGGCTACCTGCTAGCACAGGGGGATTGTGATCCTGGGCTCCCACTGAACCAGCAGTAAGGTACAATGGGATCCAATACTGGATCCCACAATCACACCCCCTGCCATACACATGTGGCATAGTAGAAAGCATGACTGTGGAGATCCCACAGCAGATCCTATTGATCCTTCCCTTGCACACTTTTGCCGGGGGCCTCTCTGACTCTTCATTTGTGTGTCTAGAGACTATTGCAGCATATAACAACAACATCATTGGTAGTAGCAGTGGTATCATTATCAGTGTTCATAACTGTTGCTATTCTTGTTATTCTTAAAGTGTCAATAGCAAAGGCAGATACTGCTATTATTATTAATTGTTCTTTAAGTGTTGGCAATATCCCTGTCCTAAGGAGTTTACAGCCTACAGAGATGAACAAAAGAAAGTCCACTAGCAAACTTCAAGGCTGGTATGAACAGAGCGCACACTTAGTGGGGGAGAAGGTGTCTCAGGCATGTAGGAGTGTGTGAAAGTCGACTCTGGGTTCTCAGTGGGAGGATGTCGAGTGGGCATAGAGATAAGCCAGATCAGCAACAGAAAAAATGAGAGTGGGAGTGTAGTTATGGCAGGAGAGATATAAGCAGAAGCAGAGTCCTGAGGCTGAGGAGTATTAAGCATGATGTGGAAGGAGTCAAAGAAACGATTGAGGAGTTACAGTGGTAGGAAATACAGATAATTTTCTGGCAGAGCCATTTTGAGCAAATGGGAAGGAAATGAGGCAAGTGTCAGGCCAGAGGGAAAGAATATGAAATTATTCACACTTCTTAATTGGTGATAAATGTGATTAATATGCGGGAGATCAACCATCAGTAACAATGTTTCTGTGAAGCCTTATAATCTGTTAGTCTTAATTTATCTTGTTTTTGTAAGATGCCTTCAAATTCTCCCTCTAAATACAGAGATTGTTTTTGCAACTTATTCAATGGAGTGAGAGAAGTCTGCTTAAATGGTGCCTAGATCTGGTCCGAAGCTACCCTATTTCACATCAATTTAAAAAGCAAACAAACCCTAGTTTTATAGACGTTATGGCCTGATGATGCAATTACATCATCTAACCTGACATCCAATATAACACAGGTGATGGGATTCATGTTTCAACTAAAACAGATCTTAACAGTTAGAGCCATATGTTTGAATTTATTAAGAGCATAGCATGGGAAACCCAAATATTAACGGTTGAAGAAAACATCAGTTTTCATTCACTTTCATGCGAGAGATGAGCTGTATTAATTAATGCAGTATCACCAACTTAAATGCAATGACGCGACTTTATACCAGCTGCGACTCTAACTTGTTACCTCGCAACTGCCCATTTGGTTCAATATATAAAACTACTTAAAATATATATGGAGCACCTTCCACATGGACCTGGAACTCATGTTTCACTGTCCCCACAGAATTCTTTGCCGTGCACAGGTAAGTTCCTTCATCGGCTGCGGACACTTCTCCGATCTTCAAAACCTTTCCGTAATTTTCCATCGCTGCCCTGGCCTTGGGCATGTCTCTACCAACCCTGGTCCAGCTTAGATGAGGAGTTGGGCTATGGGGAAAAGAAAGAAAAAGGATGCGGAGGGTTTATTTTAGTTCAGGGTGGGTTTTTTTAGTCTGATGTGTATGGGAGAGTGGGGATGGCTGAAGCTGTATCTTAACACTTCATGGTCAGCATAACAAATAATGATCGTTTATGCATAACCCTTTGTGAGAATGTGTTTGCAGAATTCCCCCACGTGCCCCTTTGTGTGCACAGCTTGCACGTTTTCCCCATTCGAACACCCAGCCTGGAGCTTTTATATTGTTCATGGTTTGTACTGCCTCTTGGTTAAAAGGAACCCATGTTCAATGAATCCTCCACTGCCAACAGCAGGTCATGACACACGTTTGCATACCTTGTAAATATATTGGCATGAACCATAGCAGAGGGACTGAAGCTTGTTTGTCCTATTCCATAAGGGCCCTTGCAGACAGTCAAAGGGAAATGGCATCATTAAAATGACTTTGCCCAGAACCTTGCCTAATCAGACCAATTTCTAATCATATGCTGGACATGCCTGAAAAAAGTACTTTATGATATTAGTAAGTTAACAGTCTACTTGGAACCAGACACACAGAAACTCAGGACAGACTGTTGTCTGAACAGTCCCAGCAGGATTCCCTGACCCCAGCACCAGACATGATGCACATACACAGCGTCATATCTGCTTACGCTCATGTCCATCTGTTAAGATGGCAAAATGCCCAGGCACAAGTTACTCAAAGCCCCAGGTACCAAGAAACTATGGTTTTCTATAAGCAGCATACATAACAATGACAGTGTCATATTGCCTGCAAGACGTCCCTTTCCTGATATTGTACAGAAGCAATGACACATTTAAACTCCTTGCATTTCATTAATGCTGCTGAGACCAGTTTAGATCTTTGTGACATACCAGGAAGACTGCTTTAAATAGTTTAGAGATGGGTCAAATGTTCATAAAAAGACAAGGTGGGGATGGTCTTGGTTGCTTTAGTTTTTGGTTGACTGTCCTGAGCCTTAGGTGCTGGATAATTACATTTTTACAAAGACGTAGACTGGGTACATTGAACCATTTCATAAAATGGAAGTATGGTAGGAACAGAATTAGAGCTGATTAAATTAATAAAAATATTTTTTCCTCAAATGCATTGGATGTTTCTTTTGTTTTAAAATTATTACAAATATATGGGGGCTTTCGGTGAATGAAAGTACTCTCTTTCTGTCTCTCTTTTAAATCCAACTTCCATTTCTTTTTAGTGTAAAAAAAATACAAAATAAAAGAAGCATAAGTCCTTTTTTTACCCTGCAAAACAGGGCTTTTTTTCCCCTTGCAAAAAAATTCATTTGAATGCTTTATTGGAAACTGAAACTGAAAAATATCATGGCAAAATTAATTGAAAATGTGAATTTAATTAGTTTCATTAAATTTACTACTACTGTTTTTTTACCTGCTCTAATTATAGCTCATTAGAAAAGTCCTACAGGGAAATAAAAAGAATAAATCCTTATTTATTCTTGCTTCAGGCATGTCATAATTTCCTTGCTTTCCCGAAACTAAAAATTTACACTTTTATATAAAAATAAATCTGCTGGATTTTTATGGCTCTCAGGCATATTTGGCCATTTAGACAAGATGTATTGCAGAAGAAAATAAGAATAAGAATCCATTATGGTAACTTGGCATGAATCCAACAGAGAAGTCACTCACTTGCTTTACAAAAATGGCAACCAACTGCAGAGGCACAATCTTGCCAATTCAAAAGTGACTGATGCCCTATCAGTAGGGGCCTACCTAAACTGCAGCAAGACAAAAGGATTTTCATGGGCCACTTGTGACACGTGGAGCCTATTTCATAGCCTCTTTGCAGCAAGCTCCCTTTTGCCACTGATTGGCCAAGAGGCAAAAACTGCAGCACAATTAAATAGCAAAGTTCATGAAACTATCAAATGTATGACTACATTATTATAAATATAAGTATTAAATTTAAATCGCAGTTGAAACATATTATGAATATAAATGTATACAATATAAATTGTAACTAATATCATCACAATTTATGTGTTTGACAGAAAGTTTAACAATAACAAATAATGCTAACCTTAATAGAAACAATTCATGTTAGTTGTTAAATGATAGCATTCAGCATCCATCAGCAGTTGCAGTTGACCTCCTCTCTGTCTCTATAGTATGACCACATGTCCATACACTGAGATTACACTTTCTATATCCACCGAATTGGTTGGAATGGTAGGGCAGGATTTTGCCAAGTTGTGAAGATGTGGAAACCGATCAGAAACAGACTCCCAAAACATAGTCACAGTTAAAGGCATCTGACACTCTGACAAAGTCCATGTAAGCAGCGCATCCCTTGTCATGCTCAGTCTGCTATCTAGGGACTGATTTTAATTGCTGAGGATCAAAACTCAGAAAAGGCACCTGACTGGGGTAAAAAATGTGAACAGAACTAAAAAAAAAGGAGGCAGTTGGTAACTTAAACCAAGATGGTAGTGGCTAATCATACTTGTAATACGGATTCAACTTTGCAGCTATGGCCTTGAATGGCTCTTGTCTCTGCTGGTTTTCACACTGACAGTTTAAAAGTTGCCGTGAGGCAACTTATCAAATCCATCAGCTTGTGTGCTTGGTGGATCAATGCCTGACAACTTTCAAATCATGTTAGAAGCTCCATGAACCCTAGTGCATTTTCAGCTGCAACCTTCACTTGATCTTTACTGTCACCCTGTCTTAAGAGAGATCATATGGTATAAGCATGCAGTGTGTGCCAGGCGTGATTTCCAGCTCCTCGCACACAAGTTGCTGGTAGTCCTTCATACTCTTTGTGTGATAACAAAGTGTGTTAAACCATGAATTCCACCGCGTAACCACTAGCTCTGCTGGAAGCATTTCAGTTTTGTTCAATATCTTCATCAACGACCTGGAAGACGGCATAGAGTGCACTCTCAGCAAGTTTACAGATGACACCAAACTGGAGGGAGTAGTAAATATGCTGGAGGGTAGGGCTAGTATTCAGAGTGATCTAGACAAATTGGAGGATTGAAACAAAAGAAATCTCATGAGGTTCAACAAGGACGAGTGCAAAGTCCTGCACGCAGGACAGAGCAATCCCATGCAGCGGTACAGGCTGGGGGCTGACTGGCTGGGCAGCAGCTTTGCAGAAAAGGACCTGGTGCTGATAATGGACAAGAAGCTGAACAGGAGTCAACAGTGTGCTTTTGTTGTCAAGAAGGCTAATGGCATACTGGGCTGAATTAGTAGGAGTGCTGGCAGCTGGTAAGGGAAGTGATTATTCCCCTCTATTTAGCACTGGCAAGGCCACATCTGCAGTATGGTGTTCAGTTTTGGGCCCTGCACTATAGAAAGGATGTGGACAAATTGGAGAAGGTCCAGCAGAGGGTAACAAAAATGTTTAGGGGGCTGTGGCACATGACTTACGAGGAGAGGCTGAGGGAATTGGCCTTATTGAGTCCAGAGAAGAGAAGAAAGAGAGGGGATTTAATAGCAGCCTTCGACTACCTGAAGCAGGGTTACAAAGAGGATGGGGCTGGGCTGTTCTCAGTGGCGGCAGATGACAGGACAAGGAGCAATGGTTTCTAGTTGCAGGAAAGGAAGTTGCAGTTAGATATTATATAACTTTGTCACTAAGCGGGTAGAAAAGTACTGAACCAGGTCATCCAGAGAAGTTGTGGAATCTCCATCCTTGTAGGTTTTTAAGGCCTGGCTAGACAAAGCCTTTGCTGGTGTGATCTAGGTGGGAATGGTCCTGCTTTGAGCAGGGGGTTGGACTCGATGGTCTCCTGAAGTCCCTTCCAACCGTCTTTTTCTATGATTCTAAGTGACGCAGTTACATGTAGGTCCCAACTTTGATTGGCAATGCATTCTCTGTATCAAAACTTACAGCCTGCACAATACTTGAATGTTTTTCAAAAAAAGGAAACCAGACTATCAACTTCAGGAAAATATATGCAGCGGATGTCACTTACTAAAGAAAGGATGTGTGCATTGCAGGTAACATGAATTGTACTGGGCATCTTTCCATGGGGCACATTAGGGCAAGCTTTGCACATATACGTGCCATTATCAGGTAAAAATGCTGCAATCCTGTTAAATTCTAAGCTGTAGTTTACTGCGACCATCACTACAGCTTGTGCCATGGTAGAAAAATTGACAGATGTGAAGTGAACTGGCTCTGTTTGAGAAACAGGCAGGCTGCAGTCTTTCCAGCTCCCAGGTACAAATAAAAGGTTCACAGCATAGTTATCTTGGGCACCTGTTGCTCTGTCTGCTGCAATCGAGATTGACTCATATTCCGCCAATGCTGATTTTGTAGATTGATCATGCGAAGCAATTACTCCTGGTAGATAATGTTGGTGAAGCTTGTATGGACATGGGAAACTGCCAGTGTTTGGCACGTATTTGTTCAAGTAGTCCCTTAATCTAGGGTTATCAGTTTTCTCCAGCGGTATGTCGGCAGCCATTAATGCCTCCACTAGTGCAAATGTAGCCTCTCTTCTTGTCAGACTTCTTTCAGCGGTTCGTTTAAAGACTGAGGATATAGTCACTTGTTTCTTACTCTGACCTTCAGCCTCTGCAGAATCCTTTCACTTTATACACAGTTCGGACTTTAAATGCCGATCAATGCGGTTTTTCCTTGACACATCCAGTTACGTTGCATGACGAACGTAACAATTTACCCCCATCTGCATGCAACATTCCTATAAAAAGCTGCCTTACAGGATCCTGGGCTGAAAAATATTTAGTTTTTTTGGATTTCTTTTCACTCATGATCTCCAGTCTGCAGCACTGCATCTGGCTTTTTAAAAGATGGCACTGAAACCCTTTTCACTTTCCTGACTGGCGCCTTCACTGAGTCTAGGTCTCTAGCTCAGCCTCTCAGTAGCTCTCTCTCAAACCATGTGCTCTATGGCTGCAGGGATTGCCGTGCCTTCTTTGCAGTCCAGTAAACTCTTATATTTTTACAGGTGATTCCACACAAAATCATGAGAAATGCCATGTTTCACGGTGATCACAGAACCCCACATTTTTCTCAGTTTCCATGAAAATGGCAAAGCCACGATTTATGTATCCCTACCTATCAAGTCAGTATGGACAAACAAGGTGTCCTGAACAAGTCGGTTCAGAAAGATAATCATCCTGACTTTGAGGTTTGTAGTGGGTAATAATTGTATGCACTCTAATATGGATGATCTCTCTTTTAGCCGGTCAAAAAACAACGATACGGAGTCTGAAACTAGGTTGAAAACAGCACGATTTAAAACCCTGTTCAACAAACATTGTCACGTATAAACCAGAAGCAAATGCATTTCTCTTCTAGGTTCAGTGGTTGTAGGATTTTGAACTTTTTCCAATGGCAACGCTTTTAGGGCAGAATATTGCATGCTAGCCACAAGATAAAGTGTTAATCAGGATGGGGGAACATGGATGAACTTGACCCTGTACTGTTGATAGCACTGCTGTGTGGCTACTCCTGCCCTGGACCAGAAGTAGGGCTTTAGAGACATTCGCAAGCAATCATCACACCACGATGAGAGCTGCACTTAAACTGGTATCTAGTTAACCTTCCCTTTTCTATACTGCTTCTGTCCTATGCCATTGAGAATAAAGAGAAGGTACTCTCTAGACAAATTTTGCAGATAAGACGTTGTCTTCATTCTGGGTCTAACCAAGCCCTTTGGTTTGGTTAGATCTAGTGGAGCATCACAGTAGAAATATTGTCTACTACAGTGGTATTAAGGAAGGTGTTCTGAGAACATAAAACTTAATTAAATTACCAAGCCTTTTCCAAACAAAGAGGTAGAATCTGAACTGGCTCAAATAGGAAAGAAAAACAGAATAACTGCCAAACCTTGCAAGTAAATTGTGATGTTATTCAATTCATAATGTGTTTAAATGCAGCATAACTGTCAGTGGTCATCATATTGAAGCATCTGAAGATAAACTTAGTCTAGACTAGTAAAGGTGGTATCTAAATTCTCATGGTAAATGTGGTTTGTTTTTCAAATATGTGTTCCTAAAACTTAAACATTAATAACCACCTCCTGAGGTTTCCATTCTAGCTCTGTGCTACATTATAAGAAATGTAACTTTCTCTAAAGAGAACCCAAAGCAAACATTTGATGTAAAAACATGCATCGGTTGAAGGTAATATAGCATTGCTGCTTCCTTTTTTTCCAATTCACTCCAGAAGACTATTAAGCATAAGCAATACTCACAGCCCTTCAGCGATGCATTCAAGTAGCAGGACCCCTCCTTTGATGACAGTGACTGACGAGCTAATGCCGGAAGATTCAGGTGGTATCAGCAGTTTGGGTTTTCGTTCCTTAATAAAGTTTGCTAAAAAAAAGGAGAAAAAAGAAGATTCAGACTTTCTCAAGAAAAAGGTTTCTACACACCCCTGAATTTTCCTAGGCACCTTTCCCCAGTGGCATAAATGTTGCTGCTGTTGGAAGATGGCTGGAGTATATATTTAGCATTTTCTTAGATTTTATACTAAGATGCTTTGTTAAGCGGTCTACCCATTTATATTATCTGCTTATATTCAGAGCACAACTACAATAATGAAAATAAATGCAAACATATTAGAACCCCCTTGCTCCCTAAGTTTAAGCACGTGCATAACTTTATCATGAGTAATTCCAGTTTAAGCCAATCTTTGAGAAATAGCTGGAACAAAGCCATGCTATAGAAACGGCTTCTATCTCCAGTTGATGCTGCGGGTGCCCTGATTAGCCAAACATGTGCAGATGCAAACAAGTTTGGCTGGTACATGAAATCCTAGTTGCAGAGGTTGCAAGTTGCAGCGTGTGACTCCCAGATCATGCCGGGGGTGACGGTAAGCTGCACTGTTCCGACTCTGTTGAAATCCCTTGTATGCTTTTCAAATCACAACCTAAATTCTTGTCTTTTTGAGCAACAGTCTGAAGAAAAATTGCTTTCCCACTTCACGTGACCTAAGAAGGTGAACTCATTCCCTTCCTGACTGCCTATCAATATCCCATCCAAATTTTCCTGCCATGTCTTGAAAACTCTCCATTGATTCACTCCGGCCTCCCTGTGTCTTGATTGCCAGGCAATTTCACCTGCTTCTCTAGTATTTTCCCCTCTCCATTTCCTCTTCCCCCACTCTTGCCTCATACATGAGGGCAATTTGGGACATGAATGTTTCCCATTAATGTTCTTGCCACCTGCATTAGTCTTTCTATTGTCTTCCTTCTTCGCTGAATCTCCATCTTCTTTCCAAGCTCAGCTGAAAACATACTCCTCAGAATTCATCCTCTCTTCACAATTGTAAAAGATACAGTAACTGAGGAATGTATTTGGTGATACTCTTTGGAGAAAGACACTGTTTAACTGTTAATAAAACTCCACTGTGCAAAAAAAAAATAAAAATTGTTTCAGGTGATCATTTACTCTAGACCTACAAAAAAAATCAATATGTTCTTGTACAGCATCATTGTAACAATTCATAGTGTTAATGACTATTCAATAATCATTAATAATGAATATGCTGTTCCAATCTTCACTGGTTATTCAAGAAAAGTGGTTTCCTCATAACTTAGCAAAAAAACCATTTCAAACCATTTTTCTTCATTTTTTTCTCCCATTCCTTTAAAATGTCTATTTCTTTATAGTTCTATCTACCACCGAGCGCATGTGCAAATGCAAGCTTCCAAGGCCACGAGTTTTATAAGTGATTGGTCACTTTGGATGTCCATCTCAAGGCATGTGAAAGCCATCCAACGTTCAAATGGTGTTGAATACTTACTCTCTGAAAAATCAGGATTTCAAGCTGGATATTACAAAAACCTGAGGCAGTCAAACTTAATAGTTACTTTTGGAAAACATGGCCATAATTTTTAAATATTTCCCATGCTAACAGGATTTAGGGATGATTAAAGACTGATGAGAAACAGGATATTTGTTTTAGTTATGCACTACAGCCCTCGTGCGTTAAACATCAGCAGAATATTCCAACATTGGCCAGTCAGCAAAGCTTCTTCATGGCTCCGTAGCTTTCAACTACTTTTGAAATCACTTCTTTGATCAGGAAAACTGCCAGTTTGGAAAAATAATTTGTATCAGTCCGGGCCACTTGTCTTTCTTCTATTACACAGGATAATAGAGTTGTTGTAGTGATAAGGAAAGACTTCACACCTCAGTCAAAAGAGGCAAAAGCCTGAATATGTACTGTTCTATATATTGCTTATGTCTGGGATAACCATCTCAAGTTTTCTCTGAGCAGTAGCCAGTATTTCATCTCAGCTAATGGGATATTTCATTTTAATGACGCCTCAGATTACCCATCTCGAATAGTGTCGTTGCAATTCAAAGACTAACTAACAAACAAGTACATTCAACTCACCCTCAGTAACAGCAGCATTAGAGGAGCCTGAGTCATTAGTGTGCTTAACTGAAATAAACAAAAATGAAAACCAAATGCCAACATAAGTGTTTATACGGTGTCAAAAAGAAGCAACAAAACAAACAAAACAATCGGGAAAAAATGGATACAATTCTTCCTTTAAAAGATGTGTCAAAGACAGCTTACATAAAACAGCCAAAATAATAGAATGCAAATGAGAATGAGAATTTCTGTACATATAATGAAACATTTAAAAGATACAATATTCAGGAAAATGTTCCTTAAACAGCAATTCAAGCAGAGTTGACTGACCAGAGGCCGTCATTAAAACCCTGTCCCATTAAAATGCTGTCCCCTTTTCTTGCTGGCTATCTACCTTTCTTCTTCTTTTCGATGCAGCAGCTTGTTAAAGGCCTTGTTGCTGCACAGAGTCGAGCAGTCTGCTCTTGATTCAGCAAAGTACTTAAACAGGAGCTTCACTTTAAGAACATGCGTAGGTCTACTGATTTCAAGCAGAGTGTATGCAGGCATAAAGACCTCACTAGCTTGGGTATTCAGAACCGTATATATCATCAAACCTTACACTAATGCTCTAATCTGAGCTTTGTGACTAGACACACTGAGAAATTCATGGAGTTCAGTATCTAATTCTGATATTTCATTCCTCATAATTAATACACTAAAAAAAAGAAGAAGTTTAAACAAGCATTAAGATGAAGAATTGATGCTGGATTCATATATGCTTTTGTCAAAACAACCCCCCTCTTTCACCCCCTACTAAGCCTTAAATATTAATGCTTTAAAGTTAGGAAGAAAATATCCTTTACTTGTATGGATAAAGCAGGCCCCAAAAGTCAGAAGGATGTGACACAGCCAGCACAGCCAACATGAAATACTGCTATAAGTAACAAAACCTTAATGTTGTTGTGCCTGAATGAGAGTCAAGTATGGCAAGTCATTTTGTAAGCTCAGAAGCTCAGGCGCCCGATTCGTTGCTTCTTTTCCTCGAAGACTTACTCAAAAGTGGAGGCAAACGGCTCTCCATGGCTGAGCTCAGGGGTAGGCTTTTTCAGGTACAAACCAAGAACTACAGGCTGTAACTCCTTTCAAGTTTTCTAACATCCGGTCAGCCAAGCGAGAGCCTCTCTCTCTAATGGGACGCTTGGGATATACTCCAATCGCACTAACCGGAGCTCCCTAATGCCGCTCTCCAAACCCTGATTGTCATATCCAGGCAAAGCCAGTGCTTGGGCCCAAGGGGGAGGAGGCGGTATGAAATGCCTAATGATGCACTTGTGAAAGGAGTTGATTTCCCTGATGCATCGTGATTAGCTTTCATAGTGATGAAGAACAGGAGGGAGGACGGCAACGCTTTTGAAACCCAACAGCTGCAGAAGCTTTTATCAGTTGGACCTACCCCTTAGAGTAAGGTTAATAATGCAGGAACAAACATATTAACATGCATTTTCTTCAGAGAGAATCAGATTAGAGACACATGGCATGCATCTGCCTTTAGTGACAAATGGGGAGTTAAACAGGGGAGGGTGGGGGGGGATCCCATCCCACAGACTTACAACGTGTTACCCGCAGCGTCATTGGCATTTTCTGGACGATCGTCCTCAGTCTTGGAAATGCTGCAAAGCAACAATAATCACTTCGACTGTCATTTTCTTCTACGTTTGCAAAGTAGAGATCCCCCTTAAGGCTCATGGAAACCCTTGCATCTTGTGGAATGTGTTGCAAATCTAGGAAGAAAAAATAATTATGGTCATGATACACAGCCATGCCCCCAATAGGAGGATTTATACTTCCAGAAGAAGCAGAATGGCCAGCGCAACTAGTGAGCACAAAGTTCCTGGCCAAGCTAAATTGCTGTAGCCTTTAGCCACGTAATAGGGCCACATTACCCAGGGCTGCTCATTTGATCTGGAGAAAGAGCTCATGTAAACATGGTGCAGAAAAGCAGGATTCACTGTACAGTTTGCTTCCTGTATCTTAATGATGTGATCGTTAGGGTATAATGCAGTAAAAATTCCTTGTAACATTGGCCTGCAACAGTGCCACTGACAAGACGATTTGTAGTTTTTTGGAAAAAACAATCAAACCTATGATTCTTTTTAATGACACATAATATAAAAGAACCAGTACATAATGTAGTGGTTGTGTTGGTTTATTGTTAAATGAGACAATGGTAAGAGAGTATTAATGTTTTATGTCTGGAGTATGACAATTACTATAAAAGATCAGATCAGTCTGGGACCTTTGCCCCACTGACATTAACAGGAGTTTGTCATTGACTTCCATGGGTGACAATTTTACCTTAGACACTCACACAGGACGGTAACCATATCCTTAAAAAAGCCAATAACCCAACAAAAATGGAAAGATCTTCCTAATTTTGTTAACTGCTTTATCCTGATGTAAGAAGGTTTATATCATTGACTTCCTCTTTACTGTGGCTGCAGTATTTTTATTATCCTCTTTAAAATCCTTTTGAGCTGTCAGTAGAATCTTGATTTCATGCTCCACCATTTTCCTGAGTTTTAGTTTCCTGCAGTGCACCAAGGAGAAGTTTTCTTTGATCTATCAACAATGACAGCCAGATCCAGTGGCAGACCAATGGGGAGGAGGGGAAGTCACAGCCCCTGGGCTCGAGGGAAGTGCCAGCTAGGCCCTTCAGAGCACTTATCTTGTGACATGACTTTATGTATTACTACCAGAAGGACAGGGGGTGGGAGCAAATGCAAGCATTGTCCCCCCAGCACTGGAGCCCCACGGTATGTCACTGCTCTTCTGAATGCTTATGGGCGCAGACAGAAGTGCAGCTCTCCTCTGTAACTTAAAACGCTTTGCATGATGTGTTCTGAATTGCAACGATCCCCCGGACCAAACAGAAGTTCATTGCTGGGTCCAGTGGGGAGCATATCTAGCAGCTGATTTTCCCTAGCAATGGCCCCTCCCTTCCTCCCACTAGGTGCTGTTTTCAGAATGGGAGGGGGAAAGGGAGCTCATTCTAGTACTGGAGGGCGGGATGAGTGACTTGGAGCCCCTCAAACCAAACTCCCTTCACTCCCTTTCCTCCTCCCTTTCTGAAAGCAGCTTGGAGGCTGGGAGGCAGTGCAGACACAAGTTACAGTACAGAAGACACTATTCTGAAGCATCTTCACCTAAGGGTTGAGATTTCTGTGCGACCAGGCCCTTTTTAACTGCATTGCAGCTGTGCGTATCTGTTTGGTCACAGCTGTAGAGGGGTTGATTGGGCAAAAATTGTCACTTGTGAATGTTTCTTCTATTTTTTCCAGCCTTTGTGGATTTTTAATGAAACTGCTCTTTAAGGCAGGCATTTTAGAAAATGGTCACATGTATTGTATATAATTAAATATTACTTACCAATATTCATCCAGTAGATATGCAAGGGTGGAATTCCTTTGGGGGGATTACAGTGCAGAACCACAGAATCGCCACACTCGACATCAAGTGGCTCAATTTTCTCCTTGGGGAATTTTGGTATACCTGTAGCAGAACAAATAGTATCCGTCATTTTCTTACCTCTTGCAACAATGTCCCCTTGTCCACCATTTGTCCTAATAGCACCTTTGCACTATACTGTTCCTTGTGGTCTGTGCATTAATTGCTCTTAATAACATGTATTCATGAAAGGTTTTAAACATTTTAAACCTTTAGACCTTTTAAAAGGTTTTCTATTTTCTGATTATTAATACAGCTTCAAAAAGAAAACTCAGGTTACCACCTTGGATATACTGAGCTGTAATCCTGCCTGTCAGGGAAGTCTGGCACAGAAAAAAAAAAAATCAGCATAGATTTTTTTACTATACTGACTCATTTCAGCATACTCACCCCTGCCCCTCATCAATGCTGGCTGAAGACCACAAAGGATAGGACTGGAGTGCAATGTGGCCCGGCATAATTGCCCCCAGGGAGCCACTGGGAAACAATGCAAAATAAACCAGGCTATAACTTGTGCCAGGGGCTGGTTTGATTCCCCAGCTTTAGGTGAAATGGAGATATGTCCCAACCTCAGATGTGCAAGTTTTGCTGCAGATTGGTTCTAGTGAGTCTATGTTTTTCAGGACCTTGAGTCTACTCTCAGTTTTCAGGCCTAAATAATCTGATGCATCTGCACATTGGCCTTCAGGGACCAGGTACTGTATTATGATTTAGGATGCGCTCCAATGAACAGCCAGTGATGTCAAAGGGAAAACTCCCACTGATATCAACAGGATCTGAAAAGGGCAGGAAAAGCCATCAGCCTATCTTCAAACAGGGTTTCACTGGCAAACAAATTACAGGCTGTTGCTTGTAATCTCATACAAGCAGGCGCTGGGATTATGTGCATGAGTAACAGGAGCTGGAAACACACCCAAAGGAACAAAGAAAAGCCAGAAGTTAGGAATTGCTACATGCAAACGCATCTGTGAAGTGCAACCCCTCTTCAAACAAACCCAGGCACTACCTCCTACTTATATTCCAAGCAAGTCTGAACTGGTACAAGTTTCAGTTATGACAGTTCAATATATAATTACGCCAGGGTAAAAGAATGAGAGAGTCATGGCTATGAAGAACCAAAGTGAGTCAGTAAAGATTAATGACTTGTATGCAACGCTAGTCAAGTGAACACCAGTGTGGAGTTCTGTTGGAACAATGTTCAATATCAAAGCAAGGGTGTGACTGCAGACCAGATACTGGGTAAGATCCTCAGCTACAATAAATCAGCACCGTCACACTCAAGTCTTCAGTGCAATAGAGATATGCCCCAGACAAGGCCAACAGCACATGACTTGGTTATCATTAAGACCCTTGCATTTGTATATTAAGGGTCAGCTTGTGACCGGGGCTGGGGCTAGCATAACAACATAAAAAGGAATAATGCTGATTTTTGTCAGGACCGCAACTTTTCAGGGAAAGAAACCAGACACAATAAAACGTTCCTCAGGAGCAGCTTCTTGGGCCCAGAATAGGCATTTCTAATTAGAGCTTTAAAAAAAGAGAGAGAGAAAACTCCAAGAGGTGAGATTAAGAGAGGCATGAACTGGGATAGCCAGGGGCCAAGGTACTGTAAGGTGCTCTCCTGGGACGTAGGAGACCCAGGCTCCAGTCCCTGGTCCATAATTAGGCAGAGCAGATGTTGTATCCCCTGAATCCCTGATGAGGTTTCTATCACCAGGCTACCTGGCATGTTGCAGCTCTCCTCCTCAGTCTGTTTGTGAGTTAAAGGCCACGGTTTCCTCTTAATGGAGAATACGGACATTTTTGCAGGATGGGAAAACAGTTTGCTGTCCAGGTCCAGTGACCATTCCAGTACGTGAGCCAAGCTCCCAGGCAAGCATATCAGGTTGAAATTTAAGCCGGCTTCCCAGTGATGCTCTTGCTGAGGCCCAATCTGTTTTACCAGCCTGCAGGAGAAACTGTCCTCCACTTTTTGCAGGAAAAGCTATTATTAGTCTTAGACACTGCTCTCCTTTATCTGCCATTTGTGTGTATCCTTGTGCAATATTTGTTTGCAGTACTTATCCATTTTACTCCTTCAATCTTTTGGAATCAATCACTGCTAATTTATGACTGATCACAGGAACTATAATAATTAAGTTAAGCCGGAGATTGGTATTCAGCGCTACCCAAGAGGTACTGCTTGATGGAAGTTTTGAATATTGCATGGAATTATCAATGCAGCACATGGACAGCGTGAAATTTGAAATCAATTGATCCCTTTGCAGCACCTCTGTCATGCCAATCCTTTATGCATTCCCCCACATACCGGCTTAAATGAGCAGGACCAGAGAGCCTTGCATAGTTATATGTCATCTCGCATTTTCAGGACACGGGGGAAAGAAAAAGCTTATTGAGTGACCCTGAGAGTGACCTGCTGAAATGCCAGCAGGACAACCCTCTTGTGGGACATGCAAATCCAGTGACATCTAGCAAATAGCCCCAGTGAGAGGTGAAACACTGTCAGATGCAGCCTGTTACGGATACATTTTCCAAAAGCTCACTGTGACACACACATCTCAGAGCTGTCTGAGGAAAGAGTCCATATACCAAGGATTAGCTGCTGCCAAACGAATATCTTGAATTTTCTAATATCATGCAATTGTTAAATTCGGGGATGCTGCAAATACTCCACTGGCCTCTTCCCAAATTCTCTTCTTTTGAACAACGGTGACAAAGGAAATGAAAGATTTCTGGCATCACGCGTTGAGCATGCTATGTCTGTTCAATCATTAGGATAACTCAACTTAATGACCAAACACTTCTGGAGACACTTAAGAACAAAGCAGAATGTTTTCAAGTGCTCTGATAAAGGGACATGGTGAAGAGGAAATTTAGAAAGGGTTTTTGGGATCTCTCCTCCCATTTTTTTAAGCCAACATACTAGTTTGTCAGAAAATCCATAGTCTACACTGTTTATACTCTGTTCTACCATGAAGACAGTACAGTAGTTTTACATGGTATAGCTTTATTGACTTTGTGGGTTTATACCACTTAAGGAGAAGAAAAGAATCATAAGGGTCCCTTGAAGCTGATTTTGTGTTTGAAGCTAGTGTGGGAAGCTGTAATTTAGAAGGGAGAGAGGATTTTGTAGTAACATATAACTGGGGAGAATCTCAGACGCACTGTGACTGGTTTACATCAGTAAGCTGGTGCAAAACAGGAGCAAACTTTACCGGCTAGTGAATGATTCCTTGTGTGTAGACAAATCCTCCTGTGATATACAACTAACATATCCCGAAGATGACAGACCAGGAGAACTCTATTCCACGGCAATCCCTAGCACTTCCCTGGCCATCTGCAGCCCTAAGTTTGCTCTTCTTAATGCCAGCAATCAGTCAGTTTGGCTAGCATATCAAAGAATTATAAAACTGACTTACGGCCTCTTCCCACCTAAGAACCAACTGGACACAGCCCAAGATCCATGACAGCATGCTGGTTTCTCTATTGGCCCGTGCAGCATGCAGTTATATTTGGAAATCTCATTACGGCCTTTGACAGACCAGTGGGGCGATGCTGCTTATTTGTGGAATATCTTCAATTGCTACATTCAATGGAAGGAGGCTGCAGATGTTGAACTGTCAGTCTCAAAAGTGGTAATCAAGCCGCTGAGGGAGCTCATATACTGGGATTGATGAGATGACCCTCTTTGACTCTGGGGAAGTTTCTATCCACTACCCTTTCCCAAGGCAAGAGGTGTTAACCCCCATAAATCGTTGAGAGGTGGTTAAAACTATGGATTTATTAGGAGTCCAAAAACCTTGGAGATGAAGTATTCTGTGTAATCTGGTATGAACCTAGGCATCACTTAACTTCCCTTTTTTTCCCCATCTATAAAATGGGGACGATGTTTTCATGAAGATTTTAGAGCGATTTAATTATACCTTATTTTTTATCAACTCCACGGATCTTTAAAATCTTTTCACTACAGACAACAGCATGCACATTTTTGTACCCCCTGAGCTATGCCAGCTGCCTCTCTAAAATTCCTCAGTCCATTTATGTCCCTATGCTTTTAAGTGTATTAGACAAGACTTCTTAAATATACTGACCGCACATCTTGTGTTAGGTCAACAAGGAAGCTATGCTGGCTCATGATTAATTAAATAAAATATTTAAATTATTAAGCTATGGGAATTTTCTGGCACTAGCTAATTTTAGTCATTAAAAGGAATAGACTCCATAAGCTCACTATTACAGTGGTTTATATCTGTATTCTTGCTTACTGATTAGTTTCTATTGCAAAGGCAATATAATAAATCTGCATGCTGTCAGGATTTTCTTCTTACTTGGTTTAGAGATATTATCTGACAAGATGGTTAACTCAAAATAGTTAACTTACAGTTGACCATCACAGCTGCTTAGGTTAAGATGCATTAAGTTCCTGTTTTCATTTTTCTTATTAGCAGAATGCATGGTGTTGTCATTACTTAAGTGGAAAGTAAGGACCTTTTCTCCTGACATTTCCACTGATTTCTCGGAGTTACTGGTATGGAAGCAATATCTTCATTATTTCATAGTTGTTAGGGTCAGAAGGGATCTCAATAGATTATCGAGTTTGACCCCCTGCCTTGGGCAGGAAAGAGCACTGGGGTCATATGAGCCCAGCCAGGTGCTTGTCCAGTCTCTTTTTAAAGACCCCCAAGGTAGGGGAGAGCACCACCTCCCTTGGAAGCCCGTTCCAGATTCTGGCACCCCTCATCCTAAAGGAGTAATCCATGATGTCCAACCTAAATCTGTTGTCTGTCAGTGTGTTGCCGCCGTTCCTGGTTATTCCAAGGGGTGCCCTGGTAAACAGAGCATTTCCAATTTCTTGCTGCTCCCTCTCCCTCCCCCCACCCAGTGAAGTTGTAAATGGCCCTTTGTAATTTGTAATCTTGTTCCCTTTGTCTGCAGTAGCCTTGCTTTCCTTATAAACCCTCTACTATTTTACTCTAAATAGAAGTGCATAAGAGCAGAGTTAACATAATTTATGCTGAAAAATACCCAGTGTGACTTGTTGCTCTTTTAAATTTGTTTCTAACTTTTATTGGAGTGGTGGCTTGCCAAGGTGCTTGCATTAAACCTGAGCACAGCTGGCAGAGTCCTGCCAACCTCCACATCATTATCATGAATGCACGCAGAGATCTCTCATGTGCCAGTCCCTTTTCTAGTGTCTACTGCTGTGTAGAGTTTGTTCAGTGCGGTCTCTTCTGTAGCAGTGAAAAATTCAAGATTAATTTACAAAGGTTTTATCCACAAGCAACTCTGACTTGTACAGGACTTATGGGATGTTGTCACTATGTCGGAAGAACTGAGTCTACTTCTGTTCATTAATCCTAAGCTATTATACAACATATGATGTACAGGTAGATGGAAAAATAGTAGCAGAAATATACAAATGAGATGAAATGAAGATGAAGTTGGCTTAATACCATATTTACTCGAGTCCAAGAAGAATTTAAGAAATTTATAATATTCCACATATAGGATCTAATTATTGGGGGCTTGTCTTATATTTGATGTCATCTTGGATTTGGGTAAATGCAGTGGATAGGCATGGGATTTAAGTAAGTCTCCCACACATAGTATCTGTGCAGCTTATTTCCGCTTTTCGTGAGGTCTTTTCACATAAATTAGCACCAGATCTTCTTGCTCAGCTTGCAGAACCCATAATTCTGCTCTCTCCAAGTGAATTTGCTACTTAGGTCTACCCTGCCATGTGTCTAGTATCCTTTCAAGCTTGACATTCACCTGAAAATTATAATTATGGTCTTACCTCAACCCACCAGATACTTGACAAAGACATGCACAAATAGATGCTTCCCCAGAGTCAGAGTCATCCCATTCAATCCCATTATGTGAGCTCCCTCAGTGGGCTGATTACCACTTCCTAGACTGACAGTTCAACATTTGCAGCCTCCTTCACTTGAAGGTAGCAATTGAAGCTATTGGAGCACTCTGCACTTCCAAGGTTAAAAAAAAAAAAGGTACTCAAAAATACTTTCAACTTTTCACTGGCTCCTCCTTTTCTCCTCCATAACAACCCCCCAATTTTTAACTATGTAGAACTGAAAGCTGTGTAGATGGAAAGAGATGCTTTGTTTATTAGATTACATTTGTTAAAAACCCTTCTAGCAACCAGTCCAGCTAGCAGGGAGATGATCAACTAGAAATCTTGCAGTTTCAACAGAAGCAGCTCTGCAGAATACCGTACAATGCTCCAGGACTTGAATCACAGTTTCAGTACTCCCTTCCCCATAGTCCATGAAGTTCAACGCAACAAGGAAAATGGAAGTTCTCCTCTGGTGTACACACCCTCACACCTTTATTGCAATGATGGAAATCCTGACCAGCGCATATCACGAGAGCTACAAGATCTGTCAAATAACATCTCCGGTCTCATTTATAAGCTTAAAACTCCAAGGAAAGCATCAGCTAAGCAAATTGTTCTGATTTTTGTATATTTAAGAGTCTCTTTTTAAAGTAAAAGCAATGGGTCACTGTAGTATCAGAAGACTTGTTGGACATGTTATTCTTTACTTGAGACACAAAACTGTGGTCCTGAACTCCTTAGGAAATTAAAAGGCCAAAGGCGCTTTGCATTAGAGCATAAATCCCCATGCCCTGGCCAGACTCCACAATAAATAATTAGGTTTTGCCTAAAGCTTTGACTGACTGTTTTTCATCTCATCCTGTTTAAAACTCTAGGTGACTCCAGACAGTTGGTGTGTCCCACCTACTGGTAGCTAGATAATTTTAACTCATATCATACACATTTAGTTCAGATCAACTTAAACATCAAAATGTTTTGTAGCACTACTGAAACTTGGCAGATGTAGAGCTGGAAAGGACTTTAGGAATCTCTTTAGTCCATCCCTCTGACCATGGCAGGATCACCTCTGTCTAAAGTGTCCTAGAAAAGGCTTTGTTTACTCTTCGCTTAAAATCTTTCAATGATAAGATTTTACAACGTAGGTAATCTGTTCCTGTGCTTAACTGCCCTCAAAGTGGGAAACCTTTTAACCTAAATCAACCTTTTTGCAATATTAGACCATTATTTCTCATCCTGTACCTATGAACACAAGAGAACCGTTCATCCCTACCTTCTTTACATCAACCATCATTGTTTTTGAAGACTATTATCAAATCATCCTGTAGTCTTCTCTCTCTGGACTCAGTAATCCCAACTCCTCCAACCTCTCATCACACGTCATGTTGTCTAGGCAGCTAAGCACTCTTATTGCTCTCCTCTGGACTCTTCCAATGTGTCCATGCTGCTCTTAAAATGCAGGGTCTGAAGCTGGAGCCAGGTGAACTCTCACTAATACTGAATAGCATGGCAGAAGCCTTTCCCGTGAGTTGCATAAGACATTGCTGTCATTACATGCCAGAAGGTTATTCGAATTTCCAGCGTGCGATCCATGAGATCCTCCAAATTTTCCTTTTCTACAGTTCTGCAGATGAGCCAGTAATTCTCTCTTTTGTATTTAAGAACCTTCTTGCTCGCTTTTTTATCTAGTACTAAATCTCATCCCATTCACGTCAGACTTTTTTCCCAAATTCATCAAGTTCATCCCAAATACCTTTCTTGCCCTGCAAAAAAATGTCTGCTACCCGTTTTAGGTAAATTGTAGCAAGCATAGACTCAAATGCAAAATGTATGGACGCAATTCCATCTTTCAACTCGTCCATTAACATGTATAGCCATAGCAGGTGCCGGACAAAACCCTGGGGAACATTTGTTATCATCCCCTCCCAGTTTGATCCCATTCTTACTGTATACTGCCCCCACTTTTGCCATCCATGTTCTCTTTTTTTTTTTTATTCTAGTAAGAAACCTTGTATGATTTCCAAAGTATAGCTCAGCTTGACTTTTGGTAATTTTCACTTTATTACTACAAAGTGGTCAGGCCCTTTTTTCCCCCATTCTTTGCAGGCTCTCTGCTTAGCCTTAATATACTTTTAAAAGTGATTATGCATCCAGCTACACTTGGGGGCCCTGTTTTGAGTTTTTCCTCTTTTGTTAGGATACAATTTCCTCACGATTGCTGTACCTTTGATTTAGAGAAATTGCAAGTCTTCTCCATACTTTAGTACTCGAGCTCTTCAGTCCAACTGAATTCACAATACAGCTTTTTTTGATTTCTCAATGTCTGACCCTTTGAAATGGAAAACCTTTCTTGCAGACTTATTCCTGTTTATTCTTCCATTTAAATGTAAATAGAATTAACTTGTGACCACTCAATCCAATGTAATTTTCTCTAACCACTCTATCAGGCCCGTGTTATTTAGGGGGGGAAAAGAAGTCCATCAAAGGTCCATCACCTGTTGTTTGGTGAAGAAATCTATTTGTTCTCACATCCAGAAATATCTGGTTCCTACCACTATTGTAGCACTCGTTCTTCAATCAGTATCTGGGAAGTTAAATGATCCAATAATTGCTGGCAGCATCACTCTCTCTCTTTCGCTCTGATATTAGACAGCTTTCTATCATAGCCAAATCCAATTCAGGATTCTGTAGCAGAACCTCTTTTACGATCTTTCCCTCAAGAGACCCAAACCAATTCTCTGTTATCATACCATCGTTTCTGTTCAGACTCTCCTATCATTAAAGTATAACAACAAACCACCATTTCTACCCTTATTTATATCTTTCTTAAACATCACATTGCTTGTGATAGCTGTAGTACGGTAACAATTGCTATTCCCTTATGTTTTGCTATTCCCATAATACCCAGTTTCAGGTGCTGCATCAATAACTCTTATTACCACCTTTTGTTGCTCAGTCAGTGTGCACTAAGTGCTTTCACTTGTTTCTCGCTGACCTCTCCCACATATTTGGCCAGATTTGATAGAGTCTTTTGCTGACTTTGTCACCTACCAACAATGACTCTCATCAATATTTCTTTCTCCTTTATATAGAAAAACCAAGGACTGTGACTAGTGGCATCGAATGAGCAAAATTAGGCTTTAAACAAATACAAATAAAGTTTGTAGTAAACATTTAAAGACAAATCTTTAGAAAGGCACTTAAATAGTTTAGTGATAGTCAAATAATTTTCTGCCACTGAACTCTCCTGTGGATGCCATGGAAAAGTTTATACTAATATGCCTGCTGGTCTATCCTCTAGAGACAGAGCATGGTGGATGATATTCAGCAAGCAGCAATAAACAATATTTGTTCTCAAAATTCATGTAGTTAGGGAAATATGTACATAATTTACCCAGGCCCTTTAAATTAATTAAAATGTTTGGGGAGTGTGCTTTAGCATTTGTATTAGAAAACCTATGAAGAGGCTGATGATTCATTAGCGGTGTCTGAACTTCTGCACTAGTAATGCAGACTAATCTCCTAGAAAGCAGAAACCAGGGATACTGCAGAAACAATGCAGTGAGACTCTGAAGGGGAAAAGGGCCTTGTGACATTTGACAGCACCACTGTGTATGTACTGTACTGCCATCTACATCAGCTTTCCAAGATCATAATGTGTTTTATGGGGTAATTAGCTATTTGCAAGGTCTGAATCCTATGAAAAGCTATCACACCAGGACATTACCTCCAGATGATAACACTTTGATACAGTCTCATTCTATTGCAAGGCTGTGATGTCGGATACAGCATGATGAGATCACATCAAAATGTCAGAGCGCTGTGCTAGAAAGTGCATGTCAAACTGACTCCCAAGTATGACATATATATCATTACAGAAAGTTTTCTCAAGTTCTCCTTGGTTAAAGGTATTATTACTAGACTATGTGGCTTTGAGGATACTGTGGTTAAACAGAGAAAAATCTATGGAGTTTTCTTAGCATCCCTGAGCAAGATGGAGGATACTTAGAAAAATGTATACCATTCCAAACAACTATTCCCCTTCACCATTTAGGCTGATATCAGCTATTCCCATGCAGCACTTTGTATACTATTCAACATATAACAATCGACCCACATATTTTGCTAAGCTGAATTACTCATGCTCTCTCATATTATTAAAAAGCAATACATATTTTTAGCTAAAAAACTTACTGGGAACTATTAATTCAATTTCTTCTGACATGGCAGTTCCAAGTGCATTTGAAGCATAGCAACGATATTTTCCTTGAAAATCAGCCATGATTCCATGGTTTTGGATCATGAACGTTCCTGAATTGTTAAATGGGATTATCCTGGGGTCAGATAGCAAATCAAATGGTTTTCCATCCTTAGTCCAATTAAAACTGAAAAACAACACACTCATTAAGGCGTAATGTAATACACTATGGTAAAAAGAATACGATTTAACATAAGCACAGTCCTGACCTGTATTTTCTTACCAAAAAATAGTGCATCAATATTGAAATGTTTCATGGTAATGTGTTGGTTTCTACCAAATTTTCATATTTCACATGTATATATCTTTTTTAAATATATATATTTCATTCCTATTTTAGTTTAATTTTGTTTTTACTTTAATATTATATTAACTTAGTATTTCTATTATACCATATAACATATCTAATGCTATATCATATGAGTTCTATTTAATATAGTGTGTTGCATTGTTTCAGCATTGAAACAAAACAATATTTTGAGGGTCCAGAAGTTAATTTTTTAAAAATTTTCATTCCATAGGAAATGTTTGCCTTTTCACTCTGATTCAGAAGGGAATACAAAGGCAGATTTTCCTGTAGAAAAGAGTTTCCAGGGCTATCAGAAGGCCATCAAAACCTGGCAAACTTTTTCAGCATTTGGAAACTTAGCTTTTCATTAGCAGCAGGTTGTGAAACAAAAACACGGGCTTTAAGAAAAAAAAAAAAGCATATTCCACAGCTTTCAGTCACAGCCAACCAAAAACAATGACATCAGCATATATTACATTAAAATTACAAAAAGTAAATGTAGCATTAAAATCAAAGTTATCTTTTTAACACCAAATCTTAAAATTAGTTCACACCATATTGTGCCTTGCTAAGTGTTAAATATCTACATCAGAAACATAAAGAAGGCTCCTGGTCATCTAACAAATAATTTAACTTATGTTGCACGAACAGCTTGATTGGTGGAAGTTCATAGAAAATATTCCAGTATTGAAGTCATGTATCTGTATTTAAAAATTGTTTCTTTTACGTTGATGCGAAACACATGATAGGCTTTGGAGAAAACCCATGGTGATACTAGGCACACACACAACATCAGATTAAATGCAAATGTGGACATTGAGCACTTGGTTTAATGTGCTTGGTATTTTCATGGGATAGGAGGCTAAGCAGTGCAAAAGGCAGAAGAACAGCTGGTACCCTTTGATTACCATTATGCACCTCATATCTTTTGCAGCACAGCTGAGACAGCCTGGTGTAAATCATGGGGTGAACGCAGCACATACAAGAGAAATGAAACATTTCCAAAGAGGAAGAGGCCCGTTAATCTCTATTCACAGGGCGAGTGGAACAGATCGGGCAACAAAGATAGAGTGTCCTGAACTGGAAAGGCAAAGCTTAATGTATCCCCAAGATTACAAGCAGATTAGTGCGCCTCAGCTCTCCCCTTCCTGCTCCAGTGTAAACCCTGTTAGGCAATAGCGGGAAGAGGTACAAAAGCAGGCTCCAACTTCCATTTGTTTCTCCAATGAAAACAAATACTCACGTGGGTTGTGGATTCCCAGTAGCTTCACATTTAATGGCAAAGTCATCATCAAAGGGGTAGGCAACTTGAGTCTTAGATTGCTCCGTGATTGTTGGAAGCTGTGCAACTAAACAGAGGGAGGATGTTTTGATTAAAAGTACTATTTGGGGGAAAGCAATAAGCACCACAGGGAGCAGGATGCTCCTGGAAACCTGCCAGGCTTACCTTAAAAAAAAAAATCCTCTTGACGTTACAAATGTCAGCTCTCTGAAATCTGGGTGGCTGTTGTCCCAGCACAAATAAGGAAGGCTAGACAGCACGGGCAGAGAGGCTCTGGCACACAGAATGAGGGGTGGGGTGGACTCCTGGTCAGCGTGACCCATTTTTGTGTACATAGGCCTGCTCTAAATCTTCAAAGGGATTAGGATCAGGTCCTTGTAAGAAGTACAGGCTACGCCAGCCCTGCCATTATGAAGTTCTTTCTCCCCAGTAAAGCACTAACTTCCTCAGCAGTCTGAGAGTATAATGGGGCTACAGATTACTACCTAGATGGTGTTCCTGCTTTCATTGCTCTGTGTGGCTCTGCCTCACAGAGACCTAATAGGTACCACAGTCTCTCTTCTAACAAAAGCTCAAAACAACAAAGGTGGGGTTTGAATTTCTAACATTTATGACTGCTTGGCACTCTAATTTGCCAGCTGCGATTTTGAAAGTGCCTTTTTTTTTTTAAGTTCGGTGACGAGAAGAAGGGTGTCCTCCTCACTGTTAATGAGTCAGGCAGGAGATGAATAGTTTCACGTCTCTGGGTAAATCAAATGTGTGCAAAATAAGCGTGGATTTCAATAAGATGCAATATGCATGAGTATATACTTCCTAGAGCACGCTGTGCATTTCATTAGTGACATTTCTGAACACAGTAACTTCCCAGCCTGTAGCCATTAATATTACATAAAACTTTATTGCAATTAGAAATGATGAGCTGTGGGTAACAACAGAAATATTCTCTTAGAAATCAGTCAATTCCTATCTGCTTGCTGGAGCATTAGTCTGTCTCATGTTTGCCTAGAGTTACTATGTTTGAGCAGGGAATGTAATGGTTGGGGTGTTTTATAGTATACATATCTATAGTCTATAACATGGTAAATCATCTCCAATCACAAATAAGCAAGACTCCATTATACCTGACTCTGGTCTGGTCTGCAGAGAGACTTTGCCTTGAGTAATCACCCTTCCTGCACATACGGCAAAGCAATGATCTTTCATTGACTTTTTTCTTTCTAAGGAAATTAAAGTGGTAAGAGGCTCTGTGCAACAGCGATACAATGGAGAACGAGCATGGTGGTATAACTGGGGATAACAGGATCATCACCTTGCTATAAACGAGAAAGAAAACGATTCTGTTCTCTGCTTTCAAGTCCACAAAGCTCACCACTCAAACGGTGGTATCTTGCACCATATGGTCTTCAACCCCTTGCAGCTCTGCTGGGCCTACCCTTTCCCATCAGCTTCTCCAGCTAGGTATAATTCCATCTTTATTAAAATATAAAACACATCATTACAGGAAATCAAGAGCCAGATGGTTCTCCTGAGTAGGTGTTTACGGGCAGGGGATGCACAAGGAACCTAACCCACCTTTTGCAGCTACATATTCCCTTTTGTCCTCAGTTGAGCACAATGACTGTTCCTAGTTACCCATCGGTGCTTGCCACTGTCAAAGGGAGGAGAACTACTGCCTCCTCACTAGTACACAGAGAGGAGCACACAGTGCTGCGCAGTACACACAGTCTTGGAAGGCAGCATATGCTGCAATGCCTAACTGCACTCTTCCACCAACTGATAGGCACAATGCCTTTCCACCCCCATCCCCCACCCCTGCCCCTCCAGAGTTCATGCCCTAAACTATCTAATTATGGACCTTTAATGTTATAGTGTCTGACAGCTTAAGAAAAAGCCAGGCTTGCTCTTTCTGTCAAAGTCTATTGCTGACATCATTTATTTACCAAAAAAAAAAACCACAGTGATTTTTTTTTTTCCACCCCCAGAAAAAAAATGGATACTTCAGTCAGGCCTATATGGAATGATATGTTAGATTTGGGCTAAGTGCTACTGCTTTTACTTCGGAAGGATTGGCCCTTCGTGAGGTTTATGACATATTTTATGCAATCATTGAAGATGCACCAGCCATGCAAAATGTGCTGTTTGATGTGCACCATAGCCAGTTATGGGCAAAGATGGGGTTCCCCAGGGCAATATACAAGTCACAGGAAATACTGCACTGGGATCTTAACTATTCCCAGAGATGCACACCTGCTCCTTGTTCCAAAATGAAACAGGAGGTTGGAAGGCCAATAAATAAATGCATCTGTACTTCAAACAAGCTGCAGAGAGAAACTCAGGCATAAAGACAGGGCAGGGCTGAATGTGTTGAGCTGGACGAGATGCCAGATCTTGAACATTAGATAAGTTTACTGCTGCATTTAAACAACAGGAACAAGAAAGAAACTTCCTTCTTTTTTTTTTTTTCCAACACATGGATTCCTAAAAAATCATGTTATGGCAGAATCAAATTCACAGTGGAGCAGCTGAACGGCAGGTTTAACATTTGGTTCTTTAGGGAAAGGGGGCAGAGAAAAATAGGCAAGGCTGTTGAAGTGTTAAGTAAATAGTGACAACTCACCTGATAATGGTATTTGAATAGCTGCTGCCAAACTTAATACAAAAAAAAGCAGGCATATGGTGATCACTTTTGTGCTGAATAGCATCTCCATCACTTCTGTAAACTGCCAGTCCAAACAGAATGAAAGACGCCTTATGTTTCCTCTCACCTTCAGTTCAGATCAGGCACGAGAAAGTGAACCTGGAAGTCTAGCAAAGGGGAAAACCAACCATATTAGCTCACAATATTAACTCTGCTTTAATAAGGTTAGTAAATTAATGCAGCCCTCACAGGTTTGCAGCTAAAGTGCAAATTGCATTGAAAGGTAAATTTTCCTCCTGTGGAAGGTAGTAGAATAAATTTATAGCAAAAAAAGAAGTTATAAGGAAATCAATTATTCCACAGAAATCTAATTACTTTTTGCTTTGCATTAAGAGCAGGGTAGGCTTGAAATATGGTATATTTGTAATCATTCCAGTTCATAAATTTTTCTAATTGAGAGTACTGCTATTTGGAAAGCAATGTAACTGATCTAATGAGAGAGAGTCTCTACATTAATGACCCTATTCATAAATCTCATAAGTTCTTTATCTTTCATTTATGCTTAAAACAGGGCATTTAAACCAATTTGGTTTATTAATAAGGGCCAGGATATGAAACCATTGCTTTTTCTTCCATAATCCCAGTACTGCTATATATGAGTTTTACATCCCCCATTATGCATCCTAAGGCTATGTATTACAAGACATAGGTGTCAGTAATCTGCCAAAAAGGAGAAATTTTCAGCTCTAATGAGCATTTAACTGCTACTCAGAGGAGCAAAAAGGAGAGGCCATTCTAAACACGCAGGTATACAAAAGAATCTGTTCGTCAGCAGCACTTGTAGCATCTCAATTAAATATTAAACAACATAAAAAACAGTCGCTTTCTCTCCGTGCGTCTCTCTGCCTTCCCTTACTGCTTATAGGGCATCCATTTCCACAATACCTAGACATCAGTCGTCACGGCTGCCTGCTAACAACGGTTTTCACACACCCTAAAGAACAGGGTGCCAGTGCAGAGCTGGCAGCACGGGAGCTAAAAGCAGCCAACTGCCAAATGATGGAAGATGAAGCAGCCGTTCTTCCCTGCACAGGTTTCCTTTATTGTGACTGGGCGGGGGGAGCGAAGGGAGGCAGTGCTATATTGGCAACTGTGATCTTCAGGATTGAGCTTTCTAGAGGGAGCCCGAGCAAGGCACTGCTATGCTCTTTTCTTGCTCTGCACAGGCAGCTGGAAATGGACATGGCGGGTGTATCTACATGAGATACTAGCTCCGCAACAGCCTACTAATACCGTGCAGTAGCACCACTAAAAAGGTGTGCACCAGTGCTACTGCGCGATAATGCTTGTTACTGTGCCCTGATTTTGTACTTGATTATACAAGTACTAAACATAATGCGCCGTAACTACAGTGCATTAATGAATGTGTAGAAGCACCCAAAATGCAGGGGGCTAGGTACAGACGTTGAAAAAGTCCACAGGAGAATTGCTGTAAGTCACACAGTTTTCTGTAAGCGCTGCAGTTGGTAATGAACAGGAGACAAATTTGCCCTTTGGTGGGGAATTCATATCTGAGACTGGGTTCTGCCATTTTTGAACCAGTTTATGTACACCAAACGATTGTTCCGTTACGGGTAAAGACCGATTTCTGATCACTTATACCAGTAAACGTGTAATTTCTGTACCTGGCCCAGATGTCTGGCACCGGGTGCAGAGTGGACACTATACACGACAGGGTATGTCTTTATTGAGAAGCTGACTAATTAGCTCTGCTGTAAAGTGTCACAGTCTATATAAGTGCCCATATCAGGGTGCAGTAAATGAATTAACTCTGCTGTAGGATAGCACTGTCCACAGCAAGTACTATCCTATGGTAGAGTATTTTATGCAGCCAAAATGCACGTGTAGATGGTAACCAGGGCTGGTTGAGGCACGAGCATGCTACAGTGCAGGGGCTGCCTACTGGCTAGATCAATACTTTAGCACTCTCATGCCCCAGCCAGCACCTCCGATGCCCAATGCTGCCATGAAGAGCCAGGGGCTGAACCTCTGTGCCCCTTGCCAGCCCAGGGCTGCTGCATCCTAGCTCAGATTGCTACAGCCATTGGTTCATGTGTAAACACTGAGCCTGGGAACAGCTGACTGAAGTGAACTACACCAGAGTCTATTGTACCAGGGTAATTGCAGGTGTAGATGCACCTGCAGTGTAGCTGGCTTACATTGTCTGTGTTAACTCTCTGCTCCTCATGACGCTGTCATTGTCTGCTCAACTCCTGCTCTATGTACTCCAAGCCTGGAAGGGCAACGGAGAGGATGGCGAGTATGCTCACGGTGAGAGCAGCGGTGTGGACCACTTCTGCTTAGGCTGTCTGCTTTATCCCTAGGTTTTGGAATATGTAGAGGGCAAAGGAGTGGGCAGGTCTTCTCTATCAATGGCAGGCTCATAAGAAAGCTGAGAAGGCCCCCCCAAAAAGTTTCAGATCAAAAGAAACCTCTAATTCAACCCCAAATGGAAAGCTTCATATTTCATGGTGAGCTTTTTCTCAAAGTTTTGCTGCTTTAAACAAAATTTAAATACATTACAATGAAATATTTCAATTAAAGAAGGAAAGGTCCCCACAGAAAATGAGTCACTGAAGCTGACAGGAGTTTGCTGATTCTTTTGGTCAACCCCCATCTGCACTTTTTGCCAAAAGCATTTCATTCAGGTGTGTTTTGCAAGTAATACGGTTCTTCTAAATCAGGCTGATCAATCTTTAATAGCACAGTACACCATTCTACAAAATGCCACATATATCCTCAGCCACATGATTATTCCCACAGACAACAGCAACTAGATTGCTATGTAACACTTATTATGCAAGAAGAATAGCATTCATGCTCATCTTTTTACTTTGTGCTTATGGACAATATGTTTTGTTTTTTTTAAATAGCAGTAATATTTATAGCATTGCATTTCTTGTGAGCAACTTCCTTGATCAGCATCTGTGGTGTCTGCTCACAAATGCCTGGCTGGGGTAGTGGCTACCAGGTGGTATGCCAATGGAAGGAAAGCCCCACTTTTGCCCACAGTGGTCTAGGGATCTGTCGCGTCCGAGGACCGGTGCACCCTTGACCTGCGAGCCTGGGTCAGCACAACCAGCTGGACGCGAGTATGATATGGTGGTCGTACAGGTGGAAAAGCGAGAGGAGTCAGGGAGTTTAAATGCATTTTGGTTAAAGATTTATTGTTACTTATACCACAGAAGAGTTGCGGCGTAGGAAGGAAGTCGTGGTTACACAGTGAGAAAGGAGAAGTTCAGTTCAGCTCACAGATGCTTCTTCTTTGCACAGATCATAAACTGCTTGGTGCAGGTTTTCAGCAAAGTGTACAGGTAACTTCGGTTTAAAGACGTTCGTGAGCTCTTGGAGAACGGACGAGTCAACAAAAATTCGAATACAACACCTGAAAAAAAAATTTTTTCGCCGCAGGTGGGGAGGGGTCAGCGACTGGCCAGGCCGCTGACTATGTCTCCTGGGTGTGCGTGGAGGTCTCCGCAGAAGGCGGAAATCTTTCCAAAATTAAAGGTTTTCAGGTAGCCAATCACAACACACCAGGCTTGAATAATTACAGGACTGCCAATTATGGCTGTGAGCAAACTTTGCGTGTTCCTTACTTCTGCTCAGGTTTCACGCAAGAATGATTGCACATGTATTTTACATTTAAGCTGGGGGACGGCTGAATCCGGAACTATGATGACGAAATATGTTATGTTAACCTTTTGACCTTTTTGCCATCAGCAGCTGAAATCAAAGATTTTTCTTTGACAGCATCCATAGCGAGTCTTGTTAAAATCTGGGAGGCTATTTCAAGGTATGAGAGCTATGACCTAAGCGGGAAGCAACTTAGATAACATTGAGGGACAGACATAGATGGGTCTCTTTTTGTCTGCAATGCATCAAACCAATTTAGGTACAGGTTAAATTCAAGAAAGGTGCTAAGATAACTGAATCCATCAATTCTCTTGTGCTAGTTTTGATAGCAACAGGAGAGAAAAGAAATATACAGTGGGGAGATAATCTTCCTCATCACGTGGTATGTCATGGCTTGTCTCAGCAGACCCCTGTACTTAGTTGGTCTGTATAGCTTTCTCCCTTTTCTTCCCTGTTTTGAATACTAATGCAAAAAGATGACTGCACCGGCATTTGGAAATAGTAAGCATGCCAAGATGGATGATGCTACTTTCACAAAGCAATAGGAGACTTCCAGAGCCAATTTGAGATCTAACTGCAGCAGCATTTAACCTGTTGTCATTTTTGTGATGGTTTTTATGAGGTAAAAGCTCACTAAGAAGGGGTTAATTGAGCAATAGCATCTTTTGCAAGCATTTAGCTAGTGATAAGTATCTAGCAAAACAGTCTGCCATTTATGTGTTACATTTCTTACCCAGCAATAGCATTATCATAGTTGTGCTCTATGTGATTGCTATAGTATTATGCTACAGTATTATGACCAAACTAATTCCCAGCCTGGTATGTCCAGTTCTGATCTCATATTAGATGTGTGTCAGATCCTCAAGACTCTTGTGTCTGCTGAGCTACGACACCTTACACAAGTACTTTGGATAAGACTCTATCTTTTTTGCCCAAGGGAAGAATTTTTGTGGGGGAGCACATGGCATGGGGGTTGTAGAGGAGAAGTAGATCTCAGACATGCTATTCCATCATGTCCCTACACAGGTTGAGAACCGGAAGACTGAGCATGGTTTTGGCTAGTACAGTGATGTGCCAGCAGATCAGTCGTATACCTCCGGCATAAGCTTCACAGTTTCTTTCTCAGAATGAGTGGGAGGTGACCAAGAGGCAAACTATGACTCTGAGTCACAGCCTACCCTTTGGGGTTGCTCTAGGGACAATTCAATAATAAACTGCTAGCAACTGAGGACAGCTTCTAAAATGATGTCCTAGCCCTCTTTGAGGTTCAATGTTGAAAGGTTGGATGCTATACCAGCCACAGGATAGATGCACACAGCTCAGTATATCACCTCCTCTAACATACTTTTCACTACGCACGCCAGCCCCTTGCACGGACAACAGTCAAAAATGGTATGGTAGAATACATGCAGGGAGGTTAGGGCATGCATCGGCTCAGTTAAGAAGTCTACAATAATCTTATTGAAAGTTAATGCCTAGATAGGCATCTTACATTGATGTGATTTGGCAGTCCTGTCACATCTCAGTCTCAAAGGGTATGTCTACATGTTCATTAATGTGCAGTAGTTACTGTTTAATGAAGTACTAACAACATGTGCAGTAAGTACAGTTACTGCACAGTAGCACCAGCACATGTTTTTTTTGTGATGCTTACTGTGCAGTAGCCTAATAACACTGTGCAGGAGCTTATTAGCACTGTTTTTGACTGGCACGCTACTGCTCAGTGTTATTAGGCTACCTCACAGTAAACATGTCGTGTAGATGTGCCCACAGCACAGCTGGAATCTCACACATTTGATTATCTGAGATAACACCAGCCCTTCCCATTTACCATCTAACCCCAGCACACATCCAACTAAACTAGCAATCCCAGGAAACCTCCAGACCACCTCATCCAGTCCAATAACACCATCCAACACAACAGCACACCCATCAACCTGGCAAATGTTATGCAGCAGCATTCTTACATGGGACAGATAAATTAGAGGAAGTTTGCAATCATATATAAGTTACTTATAAATCTGAAAATTAGCCCAGATACTTTGCAAAAACAATCCCACATTTCACAGTGTAAAAGATGGAAGCTATTTGTAGACTTTAGTCATTCCAATCAACTGAGGTCTGGCATGTGCCAAGCATGGAACAGAAACAAAAATGGGCCTTGGTGTACGAAGCCATTCAGTTCATTGAGCTGGTAACAATATCAGCCTTGGTCTGCCTTGGTCTGCCTTGGAAATTTGACTTTTGCTTTTCTTGAGGCAAGTTTTCTAAAGGAGTTTGCACTAGGGAATCTGACCTGGAGCAACCCATTCAATAATAGCAGAAGACCAGCAACTCCCCCACAAAAAATATTCTGCACAATAAAACATAGGAAGTACTCTAATCCAAGACATATTTGCTATCACTCATCCTTTTTCTTCCTAATACTCTCTTTGTTTTTGCTTTTCTCAGCCCAAGCAGGTAATTTGAATTCACCCTAATTATATACACAGTTCTTTATCTGCAATTTATTATTTAGTAGGCTGTTCAGTTAATAGTAAATACTCATTGCTTTAACTCATTGCTTCAAAACTCATCGCTCATTTATTTGTTTAATGAGCTGCCCTTTACTTAGAGTAAGCATATCTTTCAAAATACCACTTTTATTAAGAAGCTATACAGTTCCAGATTCATCTATTGTATATTGCTCCTTCCAGAAGTATGTAGTAAAAATATTGGACAACCAAATGGAAGTAAAAATACTAAATTTCTATTTATAACATAAAGATAGTGAGCAATTTTTATTACATGTAATTACTATATTAGAATAGCTCATAAATATTAAGAGCGTGACAGCCAAAAATCCTGGATTTATTCAGCTTCCAAATGAAATTATATTGTATCATTAATACCGTATCAATCCCAGCTATTTTGTTTCCTCTTAAAATATTCAAGGCTTGGTTTCTGACTCAACTCCTTACAGTGCAAACATTAATGAAAAGACTGGATTCCCAAAGCTTAGCAATGGTTAATTTCAGAGCTGACCTTTGCTTAGCTAGATTCAGATTTAATTTATCAGTGACTTCTATGTTAAAAGCTTGTTAAATAAAAGTCATTGGTAACTAGAAATTGCAGCCTTTAGGGGTGGCCCCAGTTACGGAATGACAGAGCAAATTTCCAATAAAAGGATGCTTTTAGGTTTTAGAAATGAAGTTGATTATTTAATTATATACCATGTCAGAAGATGCAGGAGTTATATAGCTCAAGGGTTTAATTAAGCACCTTTTGCTTTTTCTTAGGCATGACTATAGATAGAGTTTAAAAAACAGCCTTAGTTAAATTACCCCCTCTCCAGCACAGCAGCAGTGTCAGCCAAAGGAGAGGAGCTGTGCATTACCATTATGGAAAACATATGGCACAGCGGTATGGGGACATAAATACAGGTTCCACCCACACCGGCTAGTTAGCCAGCAGTTATTACTGGTACTTAACCTCAGCCATCACTAATACTCAAGCACTGGTGAGCATACTTAATTGAACTAGATACTTTTCTCTTGGGTACCATCACACTTGGGATGCCCATCATATTACTCTGACTACCATTTAACTCAAACCCCATGTGCTTAATGCCAGAGCACGCTACACTTGAATTGCCTCTTAACAAGTCCCTCTTAATTACAGGAAGGATATGTGGTCCCTGTCCTTCGTTGACTTCTGCAAATATAAGCTCTGACCTCTTGCTCCTACTTTATTCCTCACTTTAGAAGCCCTGCTCCTTCCCATTCCCTCCACTGTTTTCCACTTTATGTGCCCGAGACAGCCCTCTTCTCCACTCCATCCATTACTATAGACTAACTTTCTCATTCTCCTTGCACTTTGCACTGCTTTTTGCTCTGCTTCCCTCTGATGCATTTTACCTAACGCTGGTCCCTCCACAGTCACCTCCGTCCCTGCCATCAGCAGAGCTTCTCGCCTGAGGTTGGCTTTGAACTAATACCTGGGGAAGTGGGCCATATGTGAAGAACAAATGGAGGGAGACTCTCCAGCAGCAATGAGACAGGCAAAGCTTCCTGTGGGAAGCCAGGTGTATGGAAGGGAACCGGCGGAGTCTGGACCCGAGGAAGAGCCAAAAAGGCTGGCGACGTCAATTGAGTCCTGGATACTTCCCCTCACTAGTTTGCACATTAGCTGCTTGAAGCAAACATATTTAGACACTGCAGGTCAGGAGGACACACGTAGAGGGCAATAATAATGATAGTGACCTTCTACTCAAAAAGTATTACTCTCTACAGCAATTGCCCCACAGGCCTACTTCTCTCCTCGATGAAGCCTATTCTAATGAGCGCGTCTGACAAAAAAAATAAAACGGATGAAACAAGAAAGTGCTTTGGTTGACATTCTGCACCCCTCAAAAAATGAGCGTGAGACATCATGGCTGTACTCAGCTTCGTTTCCATAAGTGATGACTGGGTCTCTGGGAATGACCTCAGGCAGGCTCTCGCTGAGCATGCTTAGGTAATTATCCTGGCACTTCTGCATGCTGTGAGCAACTGCAGTCTTCCTAGTTCACCTGATTAGTTCAGTGAGATACATATTTATGGTAATGAGGTACTGCCTGCCTGCATTGTAATGTAATATTCAGTGGCTTTGCAACATTCGGCAGGTACACTTTAACACATGCATGCGCACACATGCGCGCGTGCACGCACACTCACACACATGCACGGACGCACATGCACACACACACAAATTTGGCAAGGGCCAGGAAAAATCCCTGTTGGGAATCATTACTTCCTTCAGCTGTCAATGTCATAGGGAACATTTCCCCTAAAAGTTTTTTTGACATCCTAATGTCAAAGTCAGGAAAAAGCTAACCTTCACCTGATGATGTCCCCAGTGTCTATTTCTGGATATCGTCAGTAAAAAAAAGAATCCATCGTATGAATGCTAGAAAAGGCTAATATACTCCTAGAAATAAAAAAAAATACAGAGTTCAATGTGAGAGGAAGAAACATTATTTCCAAAAGCTCTGAGGATCAACTCAATCTTCCTTCATCTCTTTTGAAATCCTTGGCTTGAATTGCTAGTCTCTGGACCTATCTGATTTAAAACTCACCCCCTCACCACAGTCTCCTACATGACAAGTCCCACAATCTACCTTTAATGTTCCTTCATCTAAAGCCACCCCGACAGCATAACTTTGAAACAGACCCAGAAGTTAACATGTTTGGCATCTTTGGGACTAAGGAGAAAGAGGGCTCTGAAAGGCAGTGTTTCTCAGAGAAATACTTTGCAGCAGACTCCCCTTTTTTATGCCAGATGCACCCCACACTCTTGATCTTAGAGAAAGACAAGGAGACTCAGGGACAAGGACTGAGGTCAAATCCAAGACTTTAAATTCTACCAGTAGTGCATGCAGATCCTAGAGCGCTGTTTTCTTACGTTTACAGCAAGAAACACTAATATAGCTGCCACTTTACTAGATCCAGATTCCAGACAGCTTTAATATGTGTACTCACCTCTGAGCTTACTTAGTCCTTTTATGCAAGTGACAGGCCTTCCTTTGTCCTCTCATATACATACAAGATACAACCCTTCCCCAAAGATCTTATCAGATAAATAGACAAGACAGAAAACACAAAGAGATGGAAAGGTGAAAAACCATACCCAGAATCACGAGACGTTTGTGGCAGAGCTGGGGTGTGAATAAAGTCCCAGCTCAGTGCCTTGACTCCCAAAGGTCTCCTGTAAGTTTTAATGACCCATTGCACTAGATACGACTTGTTAGCACTACCAGCCTCCCTAAGCAGTGCACAGTCCCATGTGGTAGGAGATGGAGAGGCCATCCAGGAAACCCTAGGAATAATCAGGTTGTAGATGAAAGCTTAGGCTAATTTAATCAATAAAGTTTTCATACTGTGCTCAACACCAGAGTATCGAAGCACCTTCCAGAGGCCCACTCAGCAACATAACTACCATCTGTTGCATATTGTCTATTCTTTCACCTTTTCTTCTGGGGGAGAAGCGTGCACAGCGGAGCAATGCAGTAGCTTATTTCAGTAGGATTTGTTGATAGTCATAGTACGTATGCTATGTGTTTCTTAGAAGAGGCAAGGTCCATGTTCCCTGTACTTGCATTGAAAGGTTTATGATGCCTGAGATTCTGCTGTTACTGGAATCTGCTGCAATAAAGTCAAGAGTGTAAATTTGATGTCATGCATGATGTGTACACTTTATTTGGGCCCCGTGACAGAACAAACTGTTCAGAACAGAAGTGCATTTCCAACTTAGTAGGCCAGAATTTGAATCATCATTCCCATATCACTGTCCCTTTTAGAGTCACACTGCGAAGGGGACATTTAGGCGATTTACACGCAAGTGACAGATTACATCGATTTCAACCATCTACTTAGACGCCTAGCTATGCATTTAGGAGCCTAGCTTTAGACACCAAGTTTGTTGCAAATCTCAGCATTATATGCTCAAATACGCTCAGCTGTATTCACTGTTACATACGACAACGTTTGAACTGAAAAATCTATCCAATCTCCATGAATAATTATGATTTTACCACAGCAAACTCAAACGCTACAGACAGGATCTTCATCACTTACTGACTTCACATAACGTCTGAGAATAAGCAACAAATTATTCCTGAAGGTCTTCCTAGGTGAGGCTACCTCCTCATCTCAAGTTGCTAGGAGAAAAGCTATAAATAATTTGTTGTTAATTGTAGATGCAGTAATAAATATGTTTGTGTCACACTGCCTTGAATTTTAAAAATGCAATCCTATTAGTGTTTTGTGGTTCACCATAACCTATGATTTCAACCTGCTTGAAAGTGGTTTATAAATGGCTGACATTTTCAATAGTCATCCATCTGCCCTTAAGATGGCTGCGTATCTGACAGTTTAGATTTCATTTGTTTCATTCATCTGTGAGGCTCTGCTAAATCAGGGCCTCAAAGGGCCATATTTATTAAGGCGTCTTCTGCTTTTTTACTCACCCCTGATGACTGACAACCAAAGAAATGACACAGAAAATGTATCTTGCAGTGGTCATGAATATTCAGTCAATAACAGACAAGACCGCTTCTGGAGTAAGAGCTTGTTGACACTTGTACACGTGATGAGGGGTTGAGTCCTTATGGTTGCATTCTAGACCCCCTAAATTAAAATGATGAGTTTCTAATTGAAATCCACCATTTCAATGTAGGGGTTTCTATCACGGTTATAGCAAGGGGCCCAATCCTTTATTTTTTTTTTTTTGACAGAGCCTGCCCAGGGTTGGGTGTGAATTGCCGGAGGGCTGAGTGGCCCGTGAGCTGTGTGGGGGACTCAGTCCATCCCTCCGTGGCATCAGCACCCCCTAGGCCTACTCAGGTGGGCTATCAGCGGGCCAGGTGCTGTCCCAGCTCAGAAGCAGCACCTGGCCTGATCCAACTCTTCCCCGACCCTGAACTGGGGCATCACCCAGCCCGTTTGGGCACCCCCGGGGGCATCACTGCCACGGAGGGAAGGATCAGGGGCCCCCACAGCTCAGGGGCTATTCAGCCTGCCAGCAGCTCACCCTTTGGCCACGGGAGAAGTGGGCAGGCTTCGTAAAAATAAATAAATAAATAAATAAATAAAAATTAGGCTCCTCACCACATCTGCCTTGAACAAGATAGCTGCTGAAGGCAGAAGTGGTGAGGGACCTGAGTCTCTTCCTCTTCGGAGCCTGCCCACCTCTCCCAGAATTCGGGGTTGGAGGGCAAGCTGACTAAAAGCTGCAATGCATCATTGCAAACTAAGCTAGATTAGGATGTAGTTTTGTTTGCAACAATGCAAACTCATTTAAACTCCCCTAAACTCTTGCAAGTGTAGAGTGTGATGCTATTAAGCCATACGAAGTGACATTTGTATCACATGTACATGGTAATGACATGTATAAGGGCCCTAAGGATGCACATTTCTCAAGAACTTGGAGTCTTCAGTTTTGCTGATAAGAGATTCCTGTTCACAGGCCAGCTCCAAATCCTACTGAAGCAATCAATATGCTTTACACCAATTGCCATGAATTTGGGATCAGATCATATATGATAAAGACTTTGAATACT
>NW_017728917.1:6575842-6597317 GCF_001723895.1 Crocodylus porosus
TGACTTCCTGCCCTTTGGGCAGGGGGCTGGACTCGATGATCTCCCGAGGTCCCTTCCAGCCCTAATGTCTATGAAATCTATGAAACATCTAGGGCCAAATTCCATTTCACCTTTACACACGTTACCCATACGTTCAACCACGACGTAAGTGCCACCTTAAGTACTTGTACAGATTTTAGATGACTATCCTTGTCCTTTTATATACTCAGAAAGCACGGCTATGGCTGCATCTGGCTGTGGCAGACCAGGAATAGGTGAATATAAGTTCCAGAAAGTGTGGCCAGAGCCAAACTACAACTAGCAATTCTTTGGAGAGTGGGTTAATACTTGGTGCAGCTCCATTGATATCACTGCTGTATATCTTGGCCTATTAACTTTCAGGTCAGTAGCACAGAGCTTTATTTTATTTTTGCTGCTGTCAGAAAAATAAAGTAGGCAATTATGCAATATTTATTAAAAGAGAAATATTGTGAATTTGTTTCTCTCCCCTCCACAGGCCTGCAAAAAAAATGGAGGGTGAAATTGCCCCCTCAGTGATATCATAGCAACCATAATCAGAGTGTCATGGGCATAACTGAAAGCACATTAAGCATTTTAATATACATTTCTTGTGTTGCTCTCTTGCTATTACTTTTTGACTTGCAATACATTTCCCGATTGAGTCTCTAATGTTTTTGGCCAAATTTAGTTTTATGTTAATTGGAATTTTTACCAGTGATTAGCATTTTCTCTCATAGGTCAACCATGAAGCATAAAACAAAGTACAGTGGCAACAGGGCATGATGATGAGATGATGGTACGCCAACAGTGCACAAAGGAAATAAAAGCAGTTTTGCCGCTTGTTTTCCGACAAGATTGTTAATAACAGGTTTTCCCACATGAAACTGATGCAAATTGTCTTGCTCTGAAAATGAATTTGTGTCAAGGATATTCTCCCTTTTAATATATTCTGTGCGTCTGTTTTCAAGCACAGCACAATTAGTTGCATTGCGTAAAATCTTTGTCAGGTCTAAAATGAACGTGTTATACTGCAGCCATAACCTTTTAAGGCAAACTCTTCTTCACTGGGAATTTTAAATGAATGTAGGATTTTAGCTGCTGCTCTGTTTTTAGTCACCCTCAGGATGTTATTCACCAGGCGGAAAGCCACGCAAAGACTGACTGGCTTCTTAATACAGTCAAGGAGGTCTGCTGTACATAGCTCTTGCAGGTTTAGGGTCTAATTTGATCATTAATTCAGTGTAAAGCTTCTTTTCCTTCCTATACACATATATGTGATTTATTGTAAATTTGTCAGAAGACAAATGCTGCACTTGTCAGCTAGAAAAGGAAGAAAACAAAAACCAGCAAATACATAATGCTCTCCATTTGAAAGTGTGGCAACTCACAGTATGGGAGCAATTCGGATGCCATGAAAATCATTTGACTACAATGGTAACCACTGTACAGCAAGGAGGTTTCCATTTTGTATAGTGATTTTCACAGCATGGGGTTCGCGTTTCCTTGAGAGTTCCCTGCACTAGTAGCTAGATGACACCAAGTGTAGGAGAAAAAGGTATTTAATTGCAAATGAATTACCCCTACAAACAATAGAAAATAGCTATTATTCCCATGTGAGCCATTAGAGATTATCTGTTTCTGACGTAACCCAGGAAGGCAGATTCATTTGTGAAGTGTATCACTAGTGGAAGACAACCTGAAAATATTGAGTCAGAATTTATTGTCTCATCCTATGCTATAAGGGCAGCTTTCACAATACTGCCTTACAATTCAGCAAACATATTTATACCTAAGCTCTGCACGTTCCCCACGGGTTGCCAGAAGAAACTGTTTCTGGTTTCTAGATTTGAAAACTTAAAAGAAAACACATCTTAACAACAACACCAATAATAATAATGAGGAAATCTCTTCTTATATTGATGCTACTCATATCTCAATATAATGCTGTTACCAGAAAATGAAATCCACCAGGACACTGTGTGGATCTAATTTAAATTGCAATCACTCACTCATGACAATGGAAGGTTTCTTGACAACAGTCTTGTGTACTTACTGCTTTCCTCTGATTTTTTCCTCCTTCCTATGTAATGAAAGATTAGCTTTTCTAGCTTCACGGAGTTTTTTCAAATGCTTGCATTTCCTGATAAGTCAAGTCCATTAAGCTTCCAGCATTTCTTATTTGATAAGAGATACAAGGGATTACTTAAGAAAGCCAAGGAAAATTTAATGATTTAACCGTAAAACCTAAATAAAAAAATTAAGAATATAAACTGAGCTTCATTCACACCATGCCAAGCCAGATCCTGCAATTCTTATTCATTCCTTACTAATCTAGAGAATTTTACCTGCATCAGGAGAGAAAACAAAACCCTCAACAGAAAATAGTTTGCCAGGTTTTCCAAGATTCATTTAGAAATTCTGGTGCAAAGATAATCTTCCATTATTACCAATGTGATCTGCAATCTTCAGAGGTATATGGAATAAAATATTATAAGGATTTTTACGCTCACTACAAAAAAGCAAACTTGGCTTGCCTAGGTATTTTAACTACCTAGGCAAGGCACCTTTGACAACTGGGAGTTACATACAGTGAATAGAAAATTCACTTTTGCCTTGCATCTGCACTGCATTCATTTTTGCACTGTGTTTCTTGAGTCGTGATTTTAATTCAACTTCCTAACCATTTTTCTAAATTAATTTCCCTTTTTTGAAACAGCTTAAACATATTTTTTTAAAGGGACAGGGGGTAAATAAAAACAACATGCATATTCCTTTGGAACGTCTCTCAGAGGAGGTATATGAGAAACTGCTATAGTACAACTTTTCAGCTGAGATCTCAGTGGAGCAAAGTGCACATAATCTTAATAGAAGAGTCTAAAACGTTCTATTAAATAGCATAATATTACAATTTATCGGGTCATCATCTTGTTTCAATAGCTGGTGTTAATGGAAATGTTTGTATCAAAGCTTTCAGGGGAACTGAATCACTGATGAGATGAGAATTAGTTCTGAACATGAGCAGAAGTGACTTTATTTGGTTTGGGCTTTATTGCTTTTCTTGTTTAGCTTTTATTCTCTAAGGAATAAAAGGCCTTCCAAATTTTTTCCCAGTTTTCCCTCTTTAGATCCCTATTTCTCTGTATTAATGCCTTCACCTTACACCATTGTTCTGAAATATCAAGCGACTCTTCTGAGGCAATCAAGCTGACTTCCACGCAGTATGAAGATGGAATCTTTTACCAATGGAAATGTTACTTGAATCTTTGGAGAAGTAGAATTGTCATATGTTGGCTGGATCCCTGCTCAATCTACCCCTTTCATTGTGAATTGGAAGATGAAATATTTTCAGTGACTGCTTTATATGAAGGTGTTCTCTCCCTATACAGCATGCACATAAACATTGTCTATTTCCATATGTCCATTGCACTTAGGTATACACCCTCAAGCAAAGCAGTGTCCTAATAAGGAACTGAGTCGCTTGTGTCCAGTGTTTTTCTTCCTCTTAAGACACTGACTCTGTAAGCTTGTGGGTAGATTACTCGAAAGGGAGAGAGAATGGCATGGGACTTGGCTCTAAACATGATTGGCCAAAGGTTTGACCGTACAGAAGACCAGCAGTAAACTCCTATATCCCAAGAGCACAGAGAGAGATGAAAGTGTGTTAAAGGACCTGATTTTGAGGTACGTTAGATTCCAAAAAACTTCTACTGTCTTCAGAGGAAGCTGTGGGAACTCAGTTCCTATATGGGATTGTGCCACACCATTGTATCTTTACTCTCCAAGCCACATTCAGCAAGGGGATCAGCACCTTCTGCCAAATGCTAAGGACCTTCTCTGACATGGTTAATGAGAACTGATGCCCTTGCAGAAGGCACTGAAAACTTTCCAAGGTCTGGCCCAGCAATAATCAACCATCAGGTACACTGGGAATGGCATATGTGATATTTTCACAGTAAAGTAATAAGACTTTGTATTTAACAATGTTTTTTTTTAGTGTAAAAATGACACCGAAGCCATGGTCTGCACCAGTTTATCACAGCTGCAGCTGACTTCCTCCCTGAAGCCCAAAGACCTTCTTGTCAGAATAGATTGTGCATCCTCTGCCTCATACTGCATCTTTAAGCAACAGATGAGCCGTGTAATAGCAGAGACTCACATCTTGCCATTGGCAAAACTTTGGCTATAGGAACTGGAAGTAAAACGCAGTAGTAGCTTTTGTTGTCTGCTGTTGTTTCAACGAAGTTCTACCCCTATTCTTTCCTCCTGTATACAACAATGGAAGAATAGTCTCTAGGGACACTTTTACACATGCTCTAATGGGTCATGGGGGCAGTGTCTTGTATATCAGTGTCCCCGTGCATCAAATGGTGGCAGGGGCGCTTGGAATAAAGCTCACTCAATGACCTTTAGTTTAAGTGCCCCCACCACCATTTTGAAGCACAGGGACAGTAATACACAAGACATGAGTGCTGCTGAAGCGAGGTAATTACCACACTTCAGGATACTCAGTTGAGTGTGCTCTGATGTGCTGTAATTACCGAGCTGGAGCAGACTCTGCACTCACGTACAGGCACCCTAGGAAAGGAGACGTCTAGACATACCGATACATATATTGGTACCAACTGATATGTCTAGACATACCAATACACTTATTAATTTAGCCAGACTTGGATGTTCTCTCTTGGTGGGGGTTGGGTGGGGGAGCTGGGGGAGCAAGGGGGTAGGGGGGCTGGTAGGGGTCCCCCCCCTCTCAGCCCCCCCTTCCCCAACCCCTACTTACCAGCTTGGAGTCGGCTGCAGCTTCCTGCTGCAGCCACCAGGAACTGCCGGAATCATGGAAGCTCTCTGACTCTTTTTCGAAGATTTGGAGAGCTTTGAATTGATTTGGAACTTTAAATTGGTCCCCTGATTCGGTTCGGATTCAGAAATTCAGCCACCGAATCGGGCCAAATCCCCTCTGAATCGAATCACCACTCACAGCTTTGCACAGCCCTACTATATACAGATTAAATATAGTCAATAGCACTATAACAACAGGGCAGACCATTAAAGATATCAACAAAACAATCCAACAGTGAGAGTGCCAGAGATCAATCCTGCTCTCTCTCTCTCTCTCTCTAGCTCTCTCCACAGCACTCACACACGCTGTTCACTCACTGACAGCCCCAGGCTCTTACTCCATAAGGGTATTGGTCCCTGAGACTCTCGCCTTCTGCATCCAATACACACTCTGGACCACGCACCCCATAGACAGGATCAGTCCCCTGGGCCCTCACCCAACCGGTGTTCAAGCTCTAGACTCGCACAAATCTCTGTCACTCCCTCACCGTCAAGACTCACACTGCTCCAACCACACAGGGATCAGGGAAGAGATTGGCCTCTCAGGTCTGTACTCGTTCACCCGTCTGCACCTGTCAACCCCACGCAGACAGAGAGCACAGATCAGAGAGCTTAGATCTATCCAAACTGGCCCCCTTTATCCACAAAGGTGAGTGGATACCTTACCGTCAGAGGTAAGGATTTCAGTAACTCCAAAACCATCCAGCTTTGAGTACTCTGAGCATGTTCAAACTATCAAAAAGGCCAGGTGACACACTGCCTTGTGGCCCCAAAACCCCCAATGCCTGCATGGCTCCCTACTACATTTCAAGTCTCTGCACAAAAACATGGAATTGCTAATGCTTATAATAATATAAGAATCTAAGCATATAAAAAGATTTTTAAAAGATTTTAATATAAGAATATTTTGAACACAGTAAGATATTTTCACTCCATGATCTTATTCAAGAAAAACAGCTGAAATACTTTTTTCTTAAGTTTCAACTAAAAATGACAGAGAAAGCAAATATATGGCACCCAATGGCCACAGCCAGATGAGCACAGCTGTATGATGTGGGGCCGCAGACACGTCTGCAGCACCACATACCACACGTTTCGTTGTTATCTGCATTGCAAGGAAGCAGCACAGAGGACTTTTTGACCCCTTACGTATTTGACTTTTTGTGGATTTTTTTGACCTAGGGGTCAAAAAGCCAAAGAAAAAAAGCGGAGCTGTGCACCGCCCAAAACTGAAGCCTGGCCAGCTGAAGCTGTACTCCCCTGTTGGCCAGGTGCTGCAGCTCTGGGAGGCCCACAGGTAAGGCTGCTCTGGCCAGCCCACTGCTGGCCCCAGTCTCCCTGAGCCCACCTGGGAAAACTTGCCATGTGCCAGCATATGCATGGCATGGGCATTCCCCACGGACAACCAGCAGCGACAGAAGGTGCACCGTTGCTAGTTGTCCTTGGGGAACCAAACATACACGCACGTCTGGACGTGGCCCATGAGGCCTGGGGGATTTCAGCCCCAAGTGGTTGAAGCTTGGAAAAGGTATTAGCAACAAAAAGGGATTTTACAATGATAAATATTAGGCAACCTTAAACTTAAGCTCCTTTATGAGCATCAGCTTGTTTCCTTACTTTGGAACAGGATATCTTCTTATTTGCAATTTGTCCTTTGGGCACGAGCTTTTGCTGAGTTAAATTTGTAATACAGAAAAAAGAGCATGACATATTGACCTGTGCATAATTTTTAATGGCATTATATATACAGGGGCTATATTTTTGCATGTCTTTCTATTATCAATACTTAGCCTCACCCTTTAGAACATACTAGTTAAATATGCACAGTTAAATATGCACTGTTGGTCATTTTTCTTTGACTCCACTAACTAATCACTAGGACAGCTCCAGGGCACAATCCATAAAGCCACTGTCTTATCCTCCTTTGAGCCCCCTTCGCAATTTCCCGGTCCTATAAAGCATACAGGATACTACAATGTGAACATGACTGGTGAGTTTGAGAACTGCTATTGTTACTACCGACTAGCTAAGAATTGTGTGTACATTAACATATTCATTACCCTGTCTCCCACACCTTCATCTGACCTGCCTCATCGTCTAATGCACATGTTTTTTTCTTGTCTGATATATCAGAGCTCTTTGAAGTGAGGAATATAATTTATTACACAAGTGTATGGAACCTAGCACAGTCTGCACCAAACCGTTTGAGCTGTAGTCGTAATAGTAGTAGTACCGTATCTTATATAAAAATGAGTAAGCTATATTATTCCTCAGAGACATAACAAAATATGTTGTATCAAGAGGGTAGGCACAAAACTGACAGCCAGCCAACTGTTATGAAATGAAGACAGCTTCCCCACAGAGGATACAATTTACTTTCATGTCTTAAGTCAAGGGTTCAAAGGGTCCCGCGCAGACTCGCTGCAGCCTACTAAATTTCACCTGGAACGCACGGTTATCTATTACTACAGCTAAATCCTGCAGTCCTTAATTTCCATTATCAGCTCTGCTTTTGTTCTGTTCTTACTTTGCATGGAAGACAGCGGGAGTCAGGCTCAGTAAAACTTAGCAGACGTCAGAATTTGGCTCGTAGGGCTTGCTCTCCTCTATTTCCTCTGCTGCCTACTTTTTGCCAGCAGCATTAAAAAAAGGAGAAGAAAGATTTCTGATTACTTTGGTGCTAGGAGGGCATTTGGCAAAGAAAGGAGCCATTGGCTGCTGAAGACATCACCCTGTACAAATGAAAGCCAGGCTCCCCCACTTTCACAATTACAGCATATGCCCTTTGAGCTTTTCCTTCTATGCCCCGTTATTCTCCTTTTATTTAGCTGAAGTTATTTAAAAGACGAATCTCTGTTTAAGCAGCTGCTGCCACAATGAGGTAGCCCAAGCAGCTCTTTTAATTAAATATTTGCTGCTGTGCGGATTTTTTCCCCCTCCCATCTTTCTTATGGACAGCATTTGTTCTTGTGGAGATAGCAGATCTGTTCAGCATCCTCTGTCTTTGGAACCCGAGAGGCCTTTTAGAGCAAAGCAATGAAATGGCACGATGTGTCCATTAAAATTAATATGATGTGGGATGTGTTATTTGTTACCAGAGAAACTTACAGACAAAGGGAAGAAAACAAAATCTCGCCTGGATTTAAAGATAAATGTCACTTACATAATTAAGCCCAGCAATTATTATTACAAATAATGCCCGTTGCATTTGAAAGAGATGCGGCGCTTCACAACCTGAGGAAGACACGGTATGTCCCCCCCCAGTAACTTGCAATATATAATGAAACAGATAAACAATGACAGTATAATATGCAGAGACAAAACAGTTCAGGTGACAGGATGGTGTGGAGATAAATGTCAAGATGAAAATGCAACAGGAGAGGAAGAGCTCCTGGGAGAAGTGGATCTCAAGCGTGGTTGGGCTCTTGGCAGTGACAAAGCTGAGATAGCACAGTCACTCAGCACATAGTCTTCCTATGTATGCATTCGAAATCAGAGGCAAAAATAGGTTTGTACTGTTTTCTAGTCTGACTAGCCCTGCAGACCTAATGCAGGGTGACTGAGTCATGGGTACTATTCTGTCACAAGACGCAAACAAACTTCTTCACTGTACTGCAGTCAATGACACCTGTGGGGTACCAGTAAGGGCAGCTGGGATGACTAGAAGCCAAATAGGTCTAGAAAGCACTCATTTCCACTGACGTCATGGGAGGAGCAAAGCATCCATCATGAACCCCGTTTGAGTACGCAGGTGTGCCATCCTTTTCGCTTGTAAAATGATTGGTTATGTAAATTATTGAGAGATATTGCTAAAAGGAGGAATCAGAGAGTGGGATGAAAATGGTTGAAGTGAGAGACCATTCTGAGCCAGTGAAGCAGGATGGATGAATGCACAATTGAGAACTGGAAAAGGAGATGAAGGAAGAGAGGACCAGGGAAAAGACTTGAGAGGGAGCACAAGAGGAAATGAGAACAGAGACCAAGGAGGTCGCTGCTCCTAGCAGTGCCTTAAATAGCTGTAATTAGATGTGGAGAGGCAGGAAGTTCCTGAACAGATGCAAGGAAAGGACTGAAGTAGTCAAAATGGCTAGAAATGCAGATGAGTTTAGCAGCATGGTTTTGCATAGACAGATCAGCAGTTGGTAAGAAGCAGCAGGGCCACAGCAGTAAGTCATTTCAAAAGAGATGGAATAATCCCCAACATAGCAACAGCAGACTTTCTGGGTCAAAGAGAAGAAGAGTTCGTTCAAGTATTTATTCATTAGGTTTTTTATGCTTCCCTTTCCAATAAAGGCCCAGGGTGCAGCTTACAATAAGAGGAAAACTGCCTCAAAAACAGGTAAAGTATTACAATGAGATATAAAACAAAAAAACTTTCTCAACAATTCCTGATCTGGCCTTGCTTGGCCTAAACCAGCCTGCCTGGAAATCTTACAGTGCTCCTAGAAAATGGGCAGACTTGGGTGCTGCTGGGCATCAAGGGAGAAGCAGTTTCAAAGCAGAGGGGCAACTACTGAGAATGAATGCCCATGTGTTTTTGCCATAGAAAGCTGGCACACAACCAAGAGGTTTCTCCTGACAAACGTCAGGGAGCACAAAAGGTGAAGGCACCCATTTTTAATTCAACCGAGCCTTAGACACAGAATTGAGCTCTCCAAATTTAGGCGTATTTTGGAGAGTTATTTCAGTAAGGCTGCATTGTGCCATGCAAAGATTCATTTAGAAGGAGAACATGTGAAAAATAACATCTGCTCAAATATACTTAGTGACACTAATTAGAGGAGAAGAGTCTGTTCCCAGTTACTCCAGACTTACGTAAATCCAACTCCAATCATTTCAAAGTGGAAGCTCCTGATTGACAGCAGCATGACTGGAAGCATCATCTGATCTAGTGCATCCATGGGAAATCTACCTAGTTCATGACTGTATTTGTAGCTGAGAGAAGCAGCAGGCAGTTGAATTTAACCCTGTCTGTTAAGAGAGAACAGGGAAGAAGTAACAGCTATGCAGCTCTAACAACAGGTAGGGTTTTTCCTTCAAACCTGAACATAAAAGCAGGTCCTATGTTGCCTCCAAGCTGATACTAGGGCACCACACTCATTCCTCCATATCAAGCACTTGCCTTTCTCTACAATAACTGTTATTAGCTTTAAGCTCAGCATTTGGAAAGAAGACGGACAATGTGAGCAATGAAAATCCTACCACCTCTTTGTCCACATATTCTTTGTATGCGCCCTGTTTGCTTAACATGAAATATGAACAACAATTTCAATGCACTTTTCAACCGTTTGGGTCCAATGAACTGGCCATATTCACAACGATGCAAACTGCTTAAAAGATGGACTTAAAAAAACTGCGATGAGGGATCACGTCACTGAGAAATGAAATGCAAATATCATAATAATATCATAATTGGCTACGATAGCCCAGAGCAATGCTTCACAAGGCAGGACAACGAGCAAACAAGACTGAAATGAATCCATGTTGGAAGTTAGCCATTGCTCAGGGATTGGCCACCCTACGCGCCCAGCGCCATGGATTCTGACATTTGAAAAAATGTCAGGACATCAGTCAAAAAAGTTTTATCAGACAGACCTGCCTTGGCCTACAAATCTCTGAGAAGAGCGTTGGGGCCAGCAGTGACATACAAGAAGGAACGCCATCCTCACAAAGCCCCTTCACGCAACATTTGGGTTTCTCTTCAGAGGCTTCCCATCTAGGTACCAAACACGCCCAAGGCTACTCAGCTTCTGAGAACTGACAGGATCACAGCATGACGTGGTATGGCTGCGAGCCTGCATACGATCCATTTGAACAGGTTTTCCAGTGAATGTTTTCCTAATCCTAAAGCACAGAAAAGGCTCAAAATGTATGTCAATCATACTCTCCCCCTGCCGTCCTCCTCCCAGCCTTGTTGGGAGGACTGCTATTCAAACTGCTGACACACTGATTTTAACACTGTCAGGATTTGAAGAAAGAGAATTAAATTATGTGTATGAAACAGTCGCTGCGACAAAGCACAGAATCGGCGGGAGATAGGATAAACGCTTATGTATAAACCTTAGTAAATGTCGGGGGGGGGCACACATTCATAGAGCTTCATAATTTTCTAAAGTTAGTATTTTAACTACCTAGCAGTTTTTGTCCATAACCACTTTCTTTAAGCACAAAGATCCACGCGGTATTACTCCAAGACTACTTGGCAAAGTCAAAATCTGCTTTAATTACATGCCCAGCCGATTTCCACAACATTATTGAATTAATGCATAGCCCAGTAAATTACATAACACTTAATCTGCAATTGTTTCCTTGAGATACAGCAATCTAGTTAGATTACAGTAATGACACTGCGCATCCTTGTGTGATGCAAACCTGTAGAGCAACTGCGCTTCACTGAAGATAGTCGCTGTGCTGTCTATTCATTTTTCTTCACCAAAGGAAGCCAGGAGCATGAATGCATTTTCATATTTTATTTTGTCTTTCAAAACCAGGACATGTTTCACAATGCTGATTTCAGAACCTGCTAATCTGGGAAAACTTTTCCTTCACAAAAGTAAATGCAATTCAAATGAATGATAAAAAAATAAAATAAAAAAGAGGCTGGTTACTCACGTCGCATAATTTGCACAAGCTATCACTTCAGGTTTTCATCAGCACAACAGTAATTATGAGTCCTAAATCAAAATGGGCAGCTCGAAACACTTAAAGGTTAAATTTATAAGCTTAACGGGGAGATACAGCATCCCTGCTAAGAAGTACTACATGGTTAGCCAGCAGGAGTGAGATTCTTTCTGAAGACATATGTTACTAAAGCTATTGGTCTGGCACAAAGCTCATTAAGTTCCCTGACAATCATTTTGACAAACCAGAAGCCAAAAGCCACTGCATGCTCTTCACTTGCTGCTGAAAAATTAAGGAGAAAGACCGAGTTCAGAAGGTTTCAAATGCAAAAAATGCTCCTTTTAAAACTAACGTTGTTAACAGCTACCTGAATATCAGATCAAGATACCCTGCAATTATTCATATGTTTGACTGGATTTATGAGCAACACACTATAAGGGAAGAGGCTGCACTTATACATGGATCATTCAGTATTGGACTATGTGATTTCCTACAAATCCCAAATGTTTTGTTAAAATAAAAAAAAACAAACAGTTAATACGATTTAAAGTGCTTTGGGGCCTTAGAAAAAAGATGGAAAAAAAAAAATTTAACACAGAAAGATTGAACCAGATTAACTCCTCCACTAGAAGTGCCATTGGCACAGAAGGGCAACAGGTGCCAGGGCCCCCAGATTTGTAGGTCTTACCCACCCTTCTCATCCTGAAGCTGCCACGAAACAACACATTGCACATACTCATTCCCCCTCGGTATACACCAAAGTCTAGCACGAAGGCACAGAGCGATTTTAAAGTGAATTTGAGTTTGCGCAAGACTACGGTTCTGAAATTGGTGCTCAGGACCCTTCTAAACCAATTACTCTGTCGAATATCCCACTGTTGCAGGGATCTCGAAAGAGGTTTGGATATTATCAGTTCTCCGCGGTATTTATTTTCATTTTGTTTTCCTTCTTTGAATTGCTTTAAATTTATACAGAGATGGGACTGAAGTGGAATGAGGAATCTCCAGCATCACAGCCATCTGCTGAAAGGGGTATAAACAATCTGTGTTGAAACCAAATGCATTGGAAATCATACTAAGGCTGACACAGCCCACCCCCATAAATAAGTAGAAAATCTATGCCTGTCATATTCAAAACCTTCAGCTAACTGTAGACTCTGGACTGTTTTGCTCTGATCGTATTATTTGATCCTCTGAAGCATCCGTTTCAAATCAAGATGTCCAATTGCCACCGAATAAAGGTGGCCCTGTTTAAAATCAATTCTCAACAAAGAAAAATGAAGAAGTGAAAATAAAATGAGTGTTTCATCCTCCAGGGGGGAAATCCATCAAGAAATTGTGTGGCCCTGTCTCACTCTATTAGAATAAAATATTGCATTGATCATAAGGCAAACGGGGGATATGTAGCATAAAGCAGTACAGAAAGGGCACTGATACCCTGCAGTACAATAGTACAGTACGGTTTATGCTAGATCCATTAAGATAAAACATGCAAGGAATGAAACATGCAAATGGAGCGCACAAAGAGTCTTTTAGAGAGTGTTTACTACTTGGTGATGGGTCTTGATAATGTGCAACTACTGTCAGGACCAGGAAGGTGAAGGAAGTATTGGGACTCGAATCTAATCATTAAATCCAGTGGTCCTTTGGCAGGGTCAAGACTTGTACAAAGCCATGGACATCTGATTGTGTTCTAAGGCCCCAACTCAGCAAGGCAAGTCACAAGACATGGGGCACATGCATGGCAGCAGGTGCGATTGTGGGATCACATATTAATCCCACAATTGTGTGACTCGTCCCTTATTGCCAGTGCAATAAGATCCCTATCCTGGGCTCCCCCTGCACTAACAAGAAGCGCCCATCGCTGGGCGCCTCCCAGCTGCAGAGGTGCCTCATGCACCTCCATGGCTGGGAGATCACAGCTAGCTGGGCCCGGATCCTGGGAGGCACGTTGTAGGGAAGCAGCATCCGCAGCTGCAGGCCCTGCTATAGATGCAAGTTAAAGCTCAATAGCAACCAGCTATAAAGTTAGTACCCACTTTTAAGATCCACCTTTATAGTTGGTTGGAACTTTTTATGGTGTGACAGGTATTTTGCAAGCATAGCTGATCTCAAGGTAATTGCACAGTCAACCAGTTAACGGTGAGATACCTGTAATGCCTAGAGGTAGCCTTCGATGAAACACATCCTTCCCCGTTTCAGTCACAAGCTGAACGCATACTGCTTCCGTGAGAAGGGCCTGAATGACTCTGTCCGGTCTGCCCTATCCCCTAAACGTGTGAAGCAAGGGCATTCCTTAAAAGACTTAAGGGATTTAGAAATCCTGCTCATGTTAAAATTAACAAGAATTTCAGTATCTCGGTATCCATCTCCTAGAGATTAATATCAACGTCTGAGCTATTCCCTCCCCCACTCTTTTTTTCTTTGCCTTTGCCCCCTTCATACTATGAGTAAACAGATCAAAAGAGCCAAATGGCCTCACCAGCACTTATCCAGCTCAGCTGTATGCTCATTACACCTATAAATATTAGTTACATTAAAGAAATTACTAACCTTTTTCCCTTCCCAAAATAGGAGCTGCGAAAAAAGAAAGCTGGTGTTCAAGAAAGGAGTGTTAAGAGCCTATCCAGTTTCTCCAATAATTGAAATTTATTCAGTAAACATTAGCTATCTTAGGCATTTGTGCGGCCCCCACTTCTAAATTAGTTGAACACCTCACACCTCTAAACACTTCAGAGCAGGTCTGTGAGAGACAGAAGTGCTATTATTCCTTTTGTACCGCTCTAGGTGACTTTTATAAGGTCTCACAGGAGCTCGGAGGTGGAAATGGGATTTCAGAATCACAGGCCACAGTGCACCATCCCCTCTCTCTCCTTTTCCACCAAGCAGAAATTTATAAAATGACTTTCTCTGAGCTCTCCACCACTCAATTATTTGGGTGCTTAGGTGCTTCAATAACTAGAAAAGCTAAATACTGGCAACTGGTCTCGGGAATGAATAGCACCAAGAGCCCATCTTTCCCATTAGCGAAATGTCGGACCGGTACGCAGTAAGCTGTTTTAAGTTAATCTTTGCACATTCAAGTTAATCTTATTCCACATTTCACACAGTGTTTAGCACTGAGACCACATCAGGAGGATAGTTTAGCAACACACCATACACTGACCTCACGCTGAAATCAAAGGAGTGAAGGAGGGCTCTGCTGGCAAGAGTAGGTGCAAAACGGGGCATGGCTTTTGCTGACTATTAAGATGAGGCTTGGCATCACGCTTCATTATTGATAAAGAAAAGTTAATTCCCACCCAGAAAGGATGATCCTAGGAATACTTTTCCCACTTTAAAGAGAAACTAACAGCTAAGAGAAATGCAAAAGAGGCTAAATTTGGTCTGGGCTTCTGCCTTTGCACCCATGTGGCAGCCGGATATGAGTTAAGGTAAAACGTGATCCTGGAAGTATCGTCTTAGGGCATAAAATCTATTCCATATGTTAAGTGATACATTCAGTGTGCGAGTTTTCCCTGGTATCTGAATACAGAATGATATTTATGGTAAACCCCTTTATGGTAAGCACCAGTTTTTCCCTTAGCCTATTTTCTTTTGGCTTGTACACTACCTGGCTTCATAAATAAAATAACACTGTTACGCTTAGCAAACCTGGAATCGCTGTTGCTCTCTGGAAAACATGCATGTATTAAGAAAAAGCCCTCAAGCCCAACTTGTTTATGACTGAGTTATGAAAGTCCTCTTAGATCTCACTCAGGCAATACGCTGACAAGCTTTAGCGGGGGAATGACTAAGAAAGGTCTTCAAGTTGGGAAATACAAATGTAGCATTGGGAAAGAACTGTGGCTATAAAATATACTTAACCAGATGGTGTGCGGTACGTAATTATGAGACTCATTTAATTTGGAAAGTGCAGCAAATCCAACTAAATCCAAGTTAAATAAAACAGAATATATATACGTGTGTGTGTGTGTGTGTGTGTGTGTGTTTTTTTTTTTCCTAATTACTACAGTTAGATGACTACATATTATATCTATCTGGACAGTACTGTTGAAGTCATTATCGGTTGTGCAAGTTCACCTCCAAGCTATGAGAAAGTATTAGTAAAGTTATATTAGTGTGAGTGCATGTGGGTGTGTGCACCTAAACATATATATTTTTTAATTTTCAATTGTGAACAGCACCAAAGCTCCATTTCAGCTTTCAAAAGATAAAAGCAGTGTGCTAAACAGAGTACCGCCTTACCCTCTCTCAAATAAATAATGAACTGCTATACTAGAGATGTACAAAACTACATCTGAAGGGATAAAAATCAATATCTGGAAGTTCAAAGACACTAAAGGAGGCATATTTCTTAGCCCACAGATTATGGCCTAATCAGAGGAGAAAACAGCACAAAGAAGTTGGCCTACCTGTCCCCACACAAAGATTTGCTGCAATGCAATGGGAGGTAAAGCGATCTGCAATTTCTATGAGCTTACCTACTAAGAGATTACTGTTCTATATCTGATTAGCAGATCCTGTTCCAGCAAAAAATGCTGCATCAGACTCCTTACACTGCTTTATCCTGATAAGGTATTATGTCACTGATCTCGTCTTATCTAAACAGTTAAGATGAACTTCCATGAGATGTGTTGCTGACTTGGATCCACAATTAGTCAAAGGCTCTAGTCAGGGGAGAATTCTTCACATTTTGGTAAAAAGCACTGCCTGGTTAAAAAGGAGATAACCAAGAATGTGCAGCTATCTTCAGAACAGCTTTGTGTGGCTTCAGAATATAAAAACCCTCCATAAGTAACAGAAGGCTTTGAGAGAAAAAACAAAAACATTGCATTTCCCCTTCTCAGTTCAGATAATGCCTTTGGCTAATTGTGACTCCCTCTGCCACTCCTTGGCTAGATCTAGCAAGCGTGGAATACAAATTCTGCATTATTTGTTTTCAATATTCCAATGATAAAAAGAAGACTTTTGCATTCTAATATCGCAGCGTACACAAAAACAGCCTTTGGGGCTATGCCACCAGTCTCCAGTCAAGTGCCTTAAAAGCAGACGAGATAAGAATGGCGACTTCAAGAAAGGAACAGGTTCTTTGCTTCCCTCGTTTTTCAGAACGTGGGCTGTGATAAATCCATCTTTTGTTTTTCCTGCTATCTCAACAAGATCTGTTAGAAAGAATACTTCCCAGTTTGGAGATGCTTCAGAAATGCAAAGTGGATTTTTTAGTGAATGACAAAAAACCAGAGGGCTGTATAAATCTAATTACCGGTTATGCTCAGTTCTTCATAATGTGCATCTAATTTTTCATATCTTCTTCCGTACTATTCCACTGTTTCCAGCATGTAAGTCCATTACAAATCAAAGCTATAAAAACCTGCTTATCTCTCTCTAAAGTTTTTGTATGCATAGGTGTGTAATTTTAAAATAAATTAGCTTGCAGGATAGTCAGTTATATAAATGTTTTATTGCATCAGACTATATTATGTGTGCTTTATCAAGCTGTATGTTTTTACTTTTCATATAATCCAGTTTATTTAAAAAAAAAACAAAAACAACCCCTTTCCCTTATAAGAGTCTTTTCAATGAAACAGGACAGGAAGAGTTGCTTTCTTGTAACACTGAACAAGGAAATGTATCAGAATAAAGCACACAATTATCCCAGATCTGATCTTTCTGATTCACTGCAGTTTCTTACACAAGGTTTCCCCAGTTATCCCATGAAGATGGATACTAAGATAGACTAAAATAAATAGTATTCATATCCTCATATGTTAAAAGTTGTAATTTTGGATGATGCAGCATTCGATATATGCACATTTAGAAATGCATGATTCTGTCTTTTGCAAATGATACATAATTGCAGTATGGGCTAAAACAAATGACATATCACTCGCTTTTAAAACCAAACTACAGCGGAAAATCTGGATAATATAAAGCATGAAATATTTGATGACAGCAATCAATAGCATTTCAATACAAGCAAAACACTGCAGTCTCTCTGGATATTCTCGTAAGTCCATTTTTTTCTCCTGACCATTTTCAAGAATTTTTCAGCTAAATAAAAGGCATATTGTTACATCCTAAAATGTTATTATTTTTCTCTGGAGCTCAAATGCTGGACACAGGGATTGGCGAACAGCAGACAAAAGTCCCCCTAAATGCTTGAAAAGGAGAGGGGGCAGTCACATTTGCAAAAATTAAATCTGCTCACAAATATGAATATGTATTTAAAAGGAAAAGGGTTAAAAGAGCTATTAAATACAAGTCTGAACTATCAGGATGAACTATAAAAGAATCATGTCCTTTTTGCTTCTATTTATTATAGTACTCATAGGATCCATCTACACATTGATTAATGTGCTGTAGTTACTGTGCATTAAGTTTAGTACTTGCATAACCAAGTACTAAATTAATGCACAGTAACTGGCACTACTGCACAGTAGCACCAGTGCCTGGGTCTTTACTGTGCAGTAGTGTATCAGGAAGGGTTTTGCTCACTACACTACTGCATAGTGTTATTAGGCTTCTGCATAGTTAGCATCTTGTGCAGGCGCAACCATAGACAAGCTAATATAAATGGTTGCTTTTAGATCAGGAATGAGTGAATCACATAGAGAAATTGACCTAAATAGCTCAATATTACTGCTAGTCAGCAACCAAATATTATTTCAGGGATACTCTCCATCAAGGAGCTCAGTTCACTTTAAGTATCTAAACTCCAAAATTCTTACTGTTAGTTTCGCAGAGCCAAAAGGACAAATCTCCAGCAGCTAAGGATAATGGAACCAATGGTTCCCAAGTAGGACATCCAAGCACAACTGTGTGGATTTAAGAAGATTCCTGGAACAATTAGTGATGATCAAACTAAAATATATCAGAGGTGGTCTAAGTTGCCACGATCAGACAAAATCTGCCACAAAAAACCATGCAAGTATACACAGTGACACCATTATGCTAGACAAATGTGATTTTTCATCACTCTTTGTCATGTGTACAGGGTGCAGTCATAATGCGTACAAACGCACAAGAAGGTCTGACAAATCAAAAGAAAAAAAAAATACTGTGTGTGGCAAAACACCTTTGGTGACTGCCACTTTAAGGGCCAAAGCAGGCAGCAGGACAGCTGGCAGGTGCTGGCCAGCCCTGATGAGGTGGTCACATGGCCACAGGAGGGCCATGTGATTGCAGGAGAGAGTTGAGCAGCCTCCATTTTAGCAAGGCTGAGCCAGCAGTTGCTGCAAGCAGCTGAGGAAAGAACACCTCCTGGCTGGAGCTGCTCAGAACATCTTGGAGGTATGGGCAGGAGCTATGAGGATGGCAGGAGGCGCCTTGTCCTGGGCATGACATAAAACGACACCTTGCTGGGGAAGGATGGGATGGTGGGACTGCCCATGGTGGAGTAGTTCCCCAGAAATGTCAGGCCAATTGCCTCCCCAGTGAAAGATGGGTAGGGACACCTTATAACCTCAACTCCAGCTACCCAGTGGGTAATTTTAGAGCAGGGACATGTCTCCGGACACCTGAGCCCATGAGGTGTAAGACCCCATACCCTAGTGAGGGGGCACAGAGTTGGTCCAGTGAGGGGGCAGAAAGGGGACCCCGGTGAGAGGGGAAAAGTGTGTGGAGAGGCTCACATAAAGCAGGGTGCACAGTGGCACCTGGAGGGCTGTGTGTAATGGGTGTAGAGTAGGGTCTGCACAGGTGGGCCTGAAGGTCTGCACCAGGGCAAGTGTAGAGTAGGGATGTTCAGGCAACCTGAAGGGCTGCACATGGGCCAACCTGCACAAAAATGACAACATGAGCAAAGTGCCTGGAAAGGGGCTAGTGGCTGAGTTCAGCCCAGTGTGATTCATAAGGCCGGTGGCTGCAGGGTCTGTAGGGCTGCGTGTGGGCAGGCTGGAATATAAGTAGGCTGCATGGACCCATGGTGGGTTGAGAGTGGCCCAAGTGAGGGGCAGTATGAATGAAGCGCAGTGAGAGTGGGCATTGTGAATGAGGCTGTGTGAGAGGCGGCAGAGTGCGAGAGGCCCAGCCAGGGGCAGAGTGTAGCTTGACCTTGCACCAAAGCTATTATCAGTTTGCGATGCCATCTGTGAGGCATGGGACACGATGTAGAGGAAGTCAGAGCTGTGCAGTACACTCCAGGCTTTGTGGCTTTCGATGGGCAGCCTCCCACATATTTACACCTAAGTTTATTAAACAGCAAGTTGTGGCAAGTGAAACAGGGTAGACTGCCCTAGACAGGTGGTCAGCCAATGTTTGACTGGCCTTGTAACAGCCCCTGTCACAGTGTGACAGGACAGGCTGTGTTGGCATTTAAATATGACAGAGGGGAGTGATCCAAACAAAGAGCAGGTCCCCTGTCATGAAGAAAAGTCTCTTGATGCCTAACATTACATATATAATGCAATTAACTGGTTAACTGCATAATAAATTTACACTGGCCACCTATGCCAAGTAATTATTATTCCATAAAAATGTCCCTCAAGCTAGAAAAGAGCCAACCAGCTACAAAGTTATTGCTTGAATATGCGTAAAGAAGAATTCCTCAAGGAAAAAAAAAGGATCAAGAACTGCACCATCAAACCCATGATATACCTCAGATATCTTCATCATTTGAACCGGAAACCTGTAATCTCAGATTGATTTCCATCACGAATTCAATAATCATCATCCCTCCATCAGTTTCTCCCTTGAATACTCCAGCATCCACATTTCCTTTTTAGACGCTACGATCAATACCCAGAATGGTAAAATGCAAGCCATCATATACAAGAAAGCCATGGACCAACATACATATTTACACAGCTCCAGCAACCACCCTAAACACACCAAGAAAGCTGTAATTTATAGCCAAGCCCTCCAATTCCACAACGTTTTCACTGAAAACACCTGCGATTGTCACCTCACCAATCTCAAAAGGGCTTTCACTCAACAGGGACACTCCTCCAGAGAGAGAGATCACACTTTTGAAAGAGCCACTGGATACCATATTAAGACTAGCTGTAGTACAAAAAGAAAATCCCCACAAATCACACACCATTAGTTATGACATGCCATCCCTCCCTGGAACCTATACAGAAAATTCTCCAACAATTGCAACTCGTACTAGAAGATGACCCCATTCCTAAAGAGATCTTTCCAGAACCACCCATCCTAGCCTTTAAAGAAGCAACAAACCTCACCAACCTCATCACCAGAAGCAACTTCCTATGCCCCAAAGCACGCTGAACGGCTCCAGACCATGCCAGGACAAAAAATGTAAAACCTGCCAACACATCTCCACCTCTGCCACAATAACTACACCCCACAACAGAACCATCCCCATTACTGCAATGTATACCTGCACCTCCAGTAATGTATCTCATCCAGTGCACCAAATGCCCTGATAGAAAATATGTAGGAGAAACCAAACAACTGCATACCAGAATGAACCCACACCAAAAATCTATCGAAGAAAAAAGTACCCAATTACTTGTGGATGCCCACTTCTCACAAGGCAACCGTTCTCTCTCCAGTCTCTCGGTTCTACCTGGCCTTGGCACCACAGACTAGATATTGCCAGGAGAGTCCGGTGGAGTAACGCTGTTTTTCTTCTTAAGCATCACAGGGCATATGAGGTAATTCCCCTGTGCCTCAAGAAAATACCCACATCTATTACAAGGATGCAAAAGGAAAGATGGAGGGAAAAAAGGGGGTGAACTGCAAGTAACAGGCAAATTCCTGTTCCAGTACAACAAAGCGAACAACTCAAGCATTTGATTGTCAATATTTATGCATAAAAGCTCATTTTCAAAAGCAGCAGTTTGGTAGTGCATTCTTGTAAAACGTATTGACTCTCATTGCAAAGACGTGTAGTTTTGAAAAGCTTCAGCTCTTAGAAAAATAAAAACAAAGAGCTTTATAAATTGAAAGACATCATATCTACAAATTAAGCACAGATTTTCTCTCTCCCGGGTCCCTCAAGGCTCTGTCCTGGGACCCATACTGTTCAACATCTTCATTAACAATGTGG
>NW_017728917.1:6597328-6599158 GCF_001723895.1 Crocodylus porosus
CCAGCTGACTTCCTGCCCTTTGGGCAGGGGGCTGGACTCGATGATCTCCCGAGGTCCCTTCCAGCCCTGATGTCTATGAAATCTATGAAATCTCTCTCTCACTCTCTCTGTCCCACACTTGCGTGCGCGCACACACACCCTCCCCGCTTTCTGTAAACTTATCTCCTTTTTCATTTAACTTACCAAATACCACTGCCCATCCAACCATCCATGGCATAAATGACATCACAACAACCAAAAATTCTGATGAAGTAAAGATTCAAGTGTCATAAAATTGACTTTTATTAGCAAGGTTTGATACTGTGCTGAAAGAGTTAGTTCTTATTTCAGGATTAAAAAGCAAAAACCCATAACCACTATTTCTTCAATAGCAATGTAAAATTTTTTGAAGTTGGTCTGTCACACACATCAGTTTTCTGAAGCATAATGGCTGATTTTGAATTAGGATTTCCAAGCTGAAATGATGCATCGTACTCTAAAACCCCCAGAAATAATTATTTTTCCTGCATTATATTTCATTGTTGATATTTATGGCTTTTCCACATAGTATCTTTAAAATATGCCATACAATAAAAAAAATATAAAAAGAGTATTCTTGATATATTTACTCTTAAAAGAAAAAGAAAAATAATTGGTATTAATTAAGCCGATGTGTAAAACCATATAAAATAAAACAGCTAGACTTAAACTTGACTCTGAAGCCAGTAGCAAACATCCAGAAGACAGGCAACTTTATGATGAATTTTATTAATATGACAGAACTATTTAAATATTAATTATTCATCCTCAAGCACTTGACTTATGAATATCATTAATTATTAATTATATTAATGCTGTTATTAATAATGCATTAATTGGTTGTATTATTTTTTCATTAAATGATAACTTGTTTCAAGAAGTATTGTTATTACAGCTCCTTACTACCTGAGGTAAGTTATCAATGGCCTTACTCACAGTAGTAAGCAATATGTCCCAGTGTAAGCATCTGCATTTCCCCCGGTTAGGAATGCAAACCTCCATTTGCAAAGAAAGAAAATGCCTTTTGTTCTACATCAGAAAGAGGAGCTAAGGATGTACCAAGAGTGACAACTTAATTAATTTCACCATTTGATATACTACTAGGCACAGAAAAAAAGTCAAGCCATTGGAGAAAAGCAATCAAATCACTCGTTAAATGTCTGCAATGCTGCAGCTTTACACTATTGTATGAATCCAATGGTTGGTTTGTTTTTTTCAGCAGTAAAAGCGTTTCACTGAAGAAGGCAATATGTGCAGTCTTGTTCTGTGGAGACCAAAAATACCCCAAACCCACCAACCCTAAACTCAAGTGTATTTCCAGACCATGTAGTATAAAACTGGGGTCTTGTCAACATCTATAACATCATATTTTCAGGTCAACAAACTGCATTTAGGTTAACAACATGAGAGTTAAGTTGCATCAGATCATTGGTCCCATTGCACTCAGTGGACAAAAACTGCTAGAAAGCTGATTTGACAGAAAAGCATAGGGATAATAACTCCCCCAGCATAAGGGATCGCACAAGTGGTATGAAGTCAGTATACTTGATTCAACCAACTAGCTATTAGGGGTGTGTGAAGTTGGCCCTATTCAATTCAAATTCAGCCCAAATCAGGGACTGTGATTCAATTTGTTGATTCAGATCACTCCCTGATTCAATTCGGCCGAATCTGAATCTGAAGATTTGATGCTGATTGGGAGAATCAGCGATTGGGACATAGACACAGCTTTAAGAGTTTTTTCTACATACCTTGAGGTACCAGGCAGCTTGTGAATGCTGCAGTGCAGAGGCAGATGGAGTGGGGGGGGGA
>NW_017728917.1:6599204-6670424 GCF_001723895.1 Crocodylus porosus
TAGACCAGAAATACTTCCTTCCGGTCCACTTCCGGGACTGCGCAGGGCTCCTCCCACCGCCGCACCCCCCAGCCCAGTGATTGGCCACAGTGGGGACCCTGGTGCCCACCCCCAGATGCAGGAGGCACCAACCACCCAGCCAGGAAGGTAAGGGGGGGCCCTGCACGCTCCCCAGTGAACCCAGAAGTGGACCGGAAATGCTTCTGGACCACTTCCAGGTCTGCTGCCAAGCACGCTGGGGAGTCCCCCGCACTCCTGTGGGACGCTCCATGCACCCCAGCATCACAGCATTCACAAGCCTCCTGGTACCTAAAGGTATGTAGAAAAAACATTTAAAGCTGTCTCTATGTCCAAATCTTTCTGAATCTCTCCTAATTGATTTGGAGGGTTCCAATTCAATTCAGACAGATTAAAGGATTTGATTCGGATTTGGAGATTCAGACACCAAACTGGGCCGGCTCTCTGCTGAATTGAATCAGAGACCGAAGCTTCGCACAGCCCTACTAGCTATCTTCATACCTCTGGTTGCAGTGAGGCAAGAAAGAGTTGGGGATGAGCCCTGCTGGAGCAGAGTTTGAGTACCTGGTGCTCCAGCCATTCGTCAACCAGCTTCAATATTGAGAGTGTCAGAAAGGCAATTCAGACCCACCTTTCCTTTCCCGTCTTCAACTTTCTAAATTACCAAAGTGTATGTCCATATGTATTTTTTATGAAAAGGTAAATATCCTTATTTGTATAAGAGGGTAGTGAAAAAGTAGCACATAAAAATCAAAAGCCTTCAAGCATCTACATTTGATTATTAGTTGCATAGTATAAAAGGGACAATTTACTTTTCTGCTCTTAATCAAATAATGGCATCCTTACTCAGCTGTTACCTAGCTTTCTCCATCAAAAGGCCCACTGGATTAAATGGAAGAATGGGTTGCTGGAAATATGGTTAAAAGGCTTGAGGTCTTCAAGAGTGGGCTCTTTGACTGTCCATATGACATCGCCATCAACTTCTGCAAAATTCTCCTCTCAACAGCCTTGGGTTTACTTCATTGTAATGCCAGTGACTTAAATTGAGCTGTTGTTAATTTACACCAGTGCAAACAAGAATGATGTATGACAAGAGGGAATGGTTTATGGAATGAATGATTACTCTATTTTGCCTTCAATGTGACTAGATTCTGAAGACATTTATTATCGAAACGAGCAAGATGTTGCATGTGATTAGTTGGTGTTTGCTTATATTATGTGGAAACGTCACCAAGCTGTATGTGGCATTCCAGTACACTTTTCATGCAAATCATTTTTTGTATAGGCATTTCTTGCGTCAGATGTAGCACAATAAGGCATGTACTACCCTGCAGACAATCACGAATGCATCAAATTAAACAACATGGAGAGTCTGGAGGGAAGGATTTGAAGACGAAATCTTAAATGAAAGATGGCTCTGAAGGAATGAGCTGTCCACAGATAATTAAACACCATGAACACCAAGAGGTGAGAGTCATTATGCAGGAGAATACAAGGGGCATAATATGCAGGAAAGGGATGAAATTAAGCAAAGATGAACTTCAGCTGAATATGTAGAGAAAGGTTTCGAATGGCCAAAGATTGACACTCTCCTCAAGCATGGGGTTGATAATGTCTGCCCAGTTCATTCATATCGCTGCATTCATGAAGAGGAGAGGGAACCGAAAGGAAGGGAGCTTTGCCCCAGACAAATCAAAAAAGTTTTGTTGACATAATGCCACTTCACTTGTCTTCTTTTGCCTTTCTCCTTCCCTGACCAAACTGTCTACCCAATCCTACCTGTATTCCAGACAGCCACACCCTGTTTCAAATGTATTAAGGCTGACAACAACTCAGGCTAGTGAACCCACTCAGAGTCAATCCACTCAGGGGCCCTGTGGGTGTGAGCAGAAGCCACTTCACTCTTTGTCCCTTAGGCTCAGACACAAGTGACAATTTCTGGCCACGGAAAGTAGTTTATAGCTGTGACCAAACACAAGCGCACAGCTGCAGACAGCTTAAAAAATGGCCGATCGAGTAAAAATCTGAACCCTCGTTGCATAAGGGGTCAGGTAAAGATGTTTCAAAATACAGCATCTTCTATAACTTGTGTCCGCGCTGCCTCCCAGCCTCAAGCTATTTTCAGAATGGGAGGGAGGAAAGGGAGTAGAGGAAGTTTGGTCTGGGTTTTTTCAGCCCCTGTTGGAGGGAGGAGTGGGCTCACTTGACTATGGCCCTTATTATACCTGCTTCATCTGTATATAGGGTTTAACTCCTTGGTTATATCTAAATAACACACACCAGCCAGTTCATTACAACATATGATATTTGCTACTGTCTGTTATTTGCTACTGTGAGACTTCCCCTTCTAATTTAAATGCCACCAAACTTCTCTAGGAAATTTAAACCGATTACAGTTCATAAGGATGTTCGAGAATCAATTCAGCTTTAAGAAGAGGTCTTCTCCATCTGGACCTCAGGTTATACACACAATGACTCAGATCACTCACAAGTACATGTACCTGTAATATGCAGAAGACTGGGGAGAAAATAAAGCAAAAGTAACATCTATCTAAACTTTCCAATTTTAAACTAAAATGAGACAGCCATGGCATAAAAGTGAGACTTCTTCAAATTCTGCCATATTAAAAGCTTACTGACATTAAAGTGATAGGAAATAATGAATATTTCACTTTCTAGACCATATTAAAAATCCTATTGATGTTTTATTTCACAGTCTTTAATGAGAGAAAGTTAGGCTGGTAATTTCTACCCACATATATGACGTGCAAGCAGAAATGTTGTAAACTGGACCTTAGCAAATATTCTTCCTGTATTGTTTAACTGCATACCCAAGTGGCCATCTGTGATCACTTGAGAGTCCAACCATTCAGTCCCTGCAGCAGTAAGTAAACAAGAGGAAAAGATTTAGAAAGCTGGCTTCTGTTTGCGTTCCTGTTGGTGACCTCCATTAAGAATGACCTATAAAAGACAAAAGCAACTTGGAAGCAATATTAATAAGAAGAGTCAATAATTCAAGGTTTCCTAAACAAAAAGCATCACACCGCTTTATCCTTCAGTTCCAGCATTTTTAAGAGTCTCTCAATATCATCCCCACTTCCCCAGAGCCTAGAGTTCATCTGTGTATCCTCAGTAAAGCAGCAGCTGTGGAATAACTATAATGAAGCATTATGCAAGTGCTAAATATAGAGTAACATCTGAAACTGCTTAGCTTTCATGGGCCAGCAGCCATGAACTTGAACTCTGCCCCCATAATAACCACCATGGCTGGAAGGGCATGGCAAAACATAATTGAAAGCTAGTTATGCTTAACCATCTATTTAAGTTACTTATCGGAAAACAGGTTAAATATGAATCTACATATAGAAAAGTACTGTTTGGCTCAAAAGTCTTCAGACTTCTGCACTGTGGAACAGCCAATGCTGCAGCTCAGACAGAAAGAAACGGAAAAAGAGCATCATAGGAAGTACCACCCTGACTCTTTCCTCCTTTGCCACACTTTGTTCCTCACATCTAGATTTCATTTCCTTACTCATATAGAGCTATATCTTACCCAGGAGGAAATGAAATCAATGCACCATTCACGTTGGTGTTCGGTGACTACTGTCCTGCAATCCTAGCCCAAAAGCATGTACCAACTCCCCTTTATCCCCAGCCACATCCCATTCTGACAGTCCGGCGGAGCAGATGTATTCCCATTCCTCGGTTTTTGATGCATTTACTTTCTTCTCTGTCACCCACCCACATTCCCACAATGAAAATAGCATGCCCTTGGAGACTGGACATGATCCTAACGGCCATTCAAAATCAGGGGCTGCACTGTGAGCAAGCCTTTGGGAATTATTTTCAGACAACAAGGATTTTAGTCATTTGGGTTCAGATAATAGGAGGTTTTATTGTATGGTGCTTCTGCACTGTTACAGTTCTTGATCATTTATTATGTGCCATAACCTGGGAATGCAGATCTATTTTGCATATACTATTACTTAGCCAGAGCATTTAGTAATAGGACCCTCTAGAGAGAGCATTACGAGAGATTATGGACTAATTTGGCCAAAGATGTCCCTGGAGAGTCTCATTGCTTCAGTGCAGGAGACAGGCATGACTGATGTAGGAGCTACTGATAACAGAATACAAGATGGCTAGCTAAATAGTTCAGGCTTTCTCCATTGAATTCTCTATGTACTAAACTGGTTGCTAATCCCTAATAATTCAATTTGACTATTTAGTCAATGTTTGCTTCAGACTATTACATAAAATGGCCTTGGTGTTTCTTTTGACTTTGATTGAATTGTATTTTAATGCTTAAATCTTTAGCTGCATCTCAGAAGTATGTCTTAATATACTAGTAATCTAATACATGTACAGTGTTATATTAATGATATATGCTAATTATTAAACCCAAAACTTCCAGTCCCAATTCCTACAGGCTTCAAATTTCAGTGCCTAATCTTTCTTCATCATTTATTTTGCTTGCAATAACTTTGTTAGCAGTAGAGTACAGAGATCATAACATCATTATAAGTCAACACATTTCTTTTTCACTTATGGGTTTTTACCTGGGACTTTACTTCCTTTTCCATTTTCTGTGGGATTTTCCCCCTCCTTTTAGGTATGTATATTGCTGATACCTTTCAGAGGCAATGTTTCTGAAATTAGTTGGTTACATATCACTTATATATTAAATGATACATCAATCTGTTATAATTTACAAACCGCTGAAAACATAAAGATCTATACCTGTTAACTGTAATCTGATTATAATTCCACAAAGAAGGTATGTGATAGTATTGACAACTCCTGCCATAGATCATATTTTTTTGATAAAAGCCTTGCAGCATCCATAATGCCATGGCTACAATAGCATTTCCTAAATTATTTCTTTTGATTGAGTGCTTCTAGCTCAGCAGCCAAAAATTGCAGTACTTGATATCATACGTCCTCTTGGAAAATGTTAAAATGTCATGATTCCCATGAAGGCCTCTCTGCTGAAAATTCTCCTCTCCCATAATCCCTGGGTTCATAGTTTGATCTAGAGCAGGCTTAAGACTGCTCTCAACTTTGCCCAGCTACAGCTGCCAAGAGACTTTTCTGCAGCAACGGGTCACTAAACACAGATTCAGGGCTCCTCTGGCCCTAGTCATGGCTGGGCCACCTATGGCTAAGCCAGGAGATCACCAGTCACGATCCTTGTACACCTGGGTGCTCCCTAGAGTATTGTTAAATCCAGCTGTGCCAGATTTAAAGTGATCAAAACTGCCTTATTCAAGACCAGGATGTGACTCGCAGTGCTACAGCAGCAAAATTAGGCACCCGGGCAGCAGCCCACCCTTGCCCCACACACAGATCCCCACCCCCTCCGCACGCTTGCCTGGGACTGCACTCAGAGGTGGGAACCCCCCTCCCCCCCCCAAACAAGCCAGTTGTCCTGTGCCCCCGCCTAGCTGGGCAGCACTCGTTAGCACCCCTTCACTTTGGCACCCGGGGTGGTCACCCTGCTCCCCCCCTCCCCCCCGCTATGGCACTGGTAACTCAACCTTTTCCTTCTGGAGGCCATAAGGCACATCCAAGGTACAACTACTAGACAATTAGGCTACTCTAAAATTAAGCTAGGTTTCATTTTGTTGTCTGAGAAAACTTTCCCCCCTCACCATCCTCATACAAGTAACATTCAACACAGAAACAGTCAGCAAGGGGAAAAATGAAGCCAGACAATATTAAACCTATATAAAAAAAAGTAAATACCTAAAGGGGGATTTCAGCCTCACTTTAAAAAAACCCCAATTTGAATGGCATCAGCTATAGCGAGGAGTAATATAATCAAGGAATCAACTCAGAAAGCCAACCTGTACTTAAACATCTTCCTCCCACTGCAGTTTGTTCTTTCCTTCAAGACCATAAACCAGATCGTTGCTGTACTTGCTTTAAGAGTAAAGATGTGAGAGGACTCAACATTGTGGAAAGCATTTCTGTAGTTACTTGACTTTTTGCGTGCATTTCTAGTGAGAGCCTGGAAACCTTGACCTGTCAAGCTTTGCTGTCATCCCATATCATTTATACCAGGGGTGCTCAACCCCTGGCTCCACAGGCCAGATCTAGCCCACAAAGGTGTGTCATCCAGCCCAGCACCACTGATTTATACAAAATGTGAATACACATCTATGCATGGTTAAAAGTTCCTTTCTACCAGTAGTCCTGTGTAGAAAACCCAATGACCCACAGAAACCCACAGAAAACAAGCAAATACATTAAAAAAGAAAAAAAAAAAAAACTAAATAGCCTCTTTTGGTGGTATTTGACTGATCATGATTCCACTAATGTGAATGGAAAGATCCACATTGATTCAGTCATAAAAATTCAAGCCTTTAGCATGCACATGCATATATGACCAGGGAGAACACTTGAAAACAGATTCTAACCTACTACGTGGTGTTTCCAGTGGAGAAATACCAGCACTATATTAAACTTATAGGAAAGCTGAAAGACTGATTAAACTACTTTTGCTCTAAAAATGTGAACAATTGCAGAAGCAATATTAAAATAAAAAGCAATTACAAAATCTAGGTTTATCTGTGTCCTCCAATGTCACAACAATCCAAGTGGGATTTTTAAAGCAAAGGCAAAAAAAAAAAAAACAACAATTACACTTAGTGTCAAAGCAGTCTTTGCATTATTCATCATCATATGTGCACTGACAGATCCAAAATAATTAGTGTTACTCACATTAATTAAGTTATGCAATTCCCCTGTCTAGAAGGGAAACCATAAAGAAATGCAAACTAATTACACACTGATCACATGCTCTGGTGTGAATCTATAGCCAGAGCCTTGAATTTATATTGCCATGAATGCTGCAAAAGAGAAATGAATGCCTTGCTAATACTTAGTTGTGCTAGAATGCAGCAACATCTAGGAAGTCTGCCTTCACAAGGAGATACCAGATATCAAAATGGTAATTTAGAGAAAAGGAGATTATTTTCTAAGATTGGAAGCGAAGCGGCCTACAAAGAATGTCACAGAAATATGCAAACCCTAGTTCATAAGAACAATGGCTTTCCAGAATGGTAATGAAGACATATGACGCAGACTGAGTAGAATGATCAAAGTTTGTTCACCCAATATTGTAATTAAAACATGCAGCTGGCAAATTAAAAGGAACCAATGAAAATGTTGTTTTGCTGTTCAAAGCGTAGCCAAACCTCAGAACTTATAGACTTCACTGTACTGATTACATTAGAGTCTCTTCCACTGCTTCTGTCAGACAACCAAATCCAAATCCATGGAACAGAGCACCCAATTCACACCTAAAAATCCTCTTCTTCCTTCTAATGCTAAACACTAGGCCACCCCATATGTTGCCCCCCAACAACATTTAAAGCATATACCCAGGATGTCTGAAAACCTCCTGCTGATTACCAGGTCACTGTATTCTGAAAACCTAGCTGCATGAGATCCACTGCACTGCATTTCTGCAGGAACTTCCCAAAGCAAGCCAATGGTCCATTTGATGTGAGAAGCTGGCTGCTATCTATGAAATGCAAGTAAATTCCAACGTTGCAGTGGATAGTGTGTCCAGGCCCCAGGCCGTGTAACTGCAGCAACTTACTTGGCTAAAGTGAGGGAGGGAGGGAGGGAGGAGAAAATGGTGGAGGAGTGAACCTAAAATGGTGGTAGTGGGACAAATAAATACATAGTAAAGGGAAGAGTGGGGCATAAAGGATAAGGCTGAGCAGCCCAGCCAGTGGAGAAGGTTGGATCTAAAGATATGGCTTCTGTTCAGGTTTCTATTTTGCCTGATCAGGATAAATACTACAGGGTGTTGACTACATAAACAATCCTCTCATCTCTCTTTCTCTTCAAGAAAAAAAAAAGGTATAATTATTCTTGCTGATTTTGCTTTCCGTTGTCAGAAGACACGGAAATCTACTGACATGTAACCTTTAGAAAAAGACTATTTTTTATCTTGAGAAAAAGGCCCTGGAGCATCATTGAGTGGGTTTTCAGAGGAAGAATTTACCTGAGGCAATCTAACTCTGCTTGTACTTCGTGGGAGAAAAATATTGGATTAGTACTACAATACATACACACACATCTGTGGAGTGTACAGGGAATCTCCTCTATAAATACTGAGTTCCATGATGAGAAACAGAGAAGAAAGAAGAAGAATCTATTAACCAGAGACATTTTATAACTCAAAATAAAAAGAACTCCATACTTGCTATAGGGACACTTCCATTCTCCTACATGTGTATCTACACATGAAATTAAGGTGGAGCAATATACTCCAGCACACTTGATGTCAGAGCCAACTGCACTTGGCTGCAGCATTTACACGTGTGCCCAGGACCGCAGCACTTTGTACCAGGGCAGTTCGGGCACAGGGGGTCGGCCTCGGGTTCTGGGTGGTGGTATAGGCCGGCGGAGGGGTTGGCTGGGGCACGAGAGTCAGGCAGGAGTGTGGCCCCTGGCTGGCTGGGCTGACTGACTGGGTGTAATTTGTGGCCATGGTCACCATCTACACATACCTTTAGACAAATTTTACTACTCCGCCGTAAGATAGTACTGTCCTTGACAATACTGTACTATCTTACAGAGGAGTTAATTAGTTTACTGGGCCCTAATACTGGTGCATGTGTAGATGGTGCTGCTTTATTGTGGAGTCAACTCTGCAGTAAAGCACAAGTGTAGCTGTACCCACTGAATCTCATTAAAAACAATACTCCATTTCTTCTACCTCAACGTATCTATTTGTAGATAACAAAAAGCCTTATTTCCTATACTGTACTATAACATGAGAAATTGTTTGCCACTGCTACTAGAAAGCTTGTTTCCTCAATAATCATAGGACCCCAATGGCTTTAGATACCATAACTCCATACACGTCCAAAGAAGTATTTGCAGGGGTCACACACAAGCAAAACCTAAGACCCAGCTGCAAATATCTGTGGAGATTCAATAAGCATCTTTCCTCTAGTTGATTCAAATTTTTGTCTCCTCCTGGTGTTAACTATATTTCCAGAAGTTTCTCAAAATAACATCAAGCGTTGACCTCTACCTTCACTTCAAGGAAGACTTCTCTAACAAGTAGTAGAGTTCATTTCAATGTAAGATTCTACTCTACCTAAAGTTCCCTCTTTTGACATGTTAATATATTAAATAAGGCATCTTCCTCCTTGTTTAGTTGTGTTCAGTGCTGCTGAGTTAATAGGTTTCACCCAAGCTGTAGCTGCATTTCAATGATGCACAAAAACATATCTACATATAGTTACCAATTGTTTTGAAGCATTTACAGAGTAAAAGTGCTATTATTACTAGCGTTCAGTGTTGGTTCCACTAAAATTGAGAGCAGTGGTTACAATTAATTGAAAATTGCATTGCCTTGACTTTGACTAAGCAGTGGCAATTCTCTCCTTTTTCCCTCATCTGGGGCATGCTTTTTAATAGTCTAAATTAACTGCAGTGTTATTAAAGTGGCATAGCACTGCTCTTGTATTTTTACTTAGAATCAGAGACAGCAAATAAAGATTGTTATCGGGGGCGGGGGGGCGTTGAAATTAGGCCCTATATGGTTAATGAACTGTAATAGATAACAAATACTTTTTGCTGAAAAAGTTAGGTCAGCAGAAAGATTTACACTGAATTGAAAAAGCTTGCATCTGGACCTCAGAAAGGAATTGCAAGAGTTCTCAGGTTTTCTGCAATATTTCAAAGCCTTTAACTTTTTTTTTTTTTTTTGCTGTAGTTTAAGAAGAAAAATGAATAATTGAACATAGGAAGCAAAAATACATCAATGTGCACAGCCAAACTGGAAATTCAATAAAGCCTCTTCAAATGTGGTTCAGAAGCTAAAAAAGCAGTGAAAAGCAGCCATGAAAAACACTACCTCAATCTTCTGCTGTCTCACCTTACTGAAAAGAAAGCTAGAATTTGGCTCCACTCACCAGCAAGCAAGAAGGCAAAAAAGGTGTCAATCAAAAGCTGGCATAAAATGTACAACACTTGCTGTGCTCTTAGCTCGTTAGGGGTATGATACTGTTGCCCTGTACTCATACAAGCTGTGAGAACTAAGCTAAGATTTTCAAATATTGCAGGTGGTTTTGGTTGCCTGAATATTATAGTACCCAATGGCAAACGCATTGAAGTGGCTAGTCTTTCAGGGTCTGACGGTTCAGGATTTTCTGAAAATCAAGACTTTGAGGCATCTCAGACATTCCAAAACTGAAGCACTCAACCAGTCACACAACTGGATTATGTCCTCTCCTTACCCCCATCTTCTACTCGGAAAAAAACCCAGCTAATTCCACCACTGCAAGAAGAATTGGAAAAAAATAGAATAAATAAACAGCCTCAGAAATGTGATATTTGTACAAACTTATGAATCAGTACAGAAGTTCAGTCTGTCAGTCTCACCTAGATCAACCTGCTCTGAGTGTACCTTGGACCAGGTCCATCTTAGACCACTTGTGCCATTTTTAGACCAGTCTATGTACGCCAAACTTCTGTATGGTTATAGGTTCAGATCAATTTCTGATCATTTAGACTGATCTAAGTGTAATGTCTGTATGCAGCCTCAAATACCACTCGTTAATCTAATAGACATAAACTTTCATCTAGCAGCTTTGCGTTAGTTCAACTGCATGTTTCACTTTTACCTGTTCAGTTATCAAGAGCAGACAAGGTAGATACATTGTCAAGAATCCTACTAGTTGTGAAAGAGGAGAGAAAGAACGATACAAGTTGTCCCTTCCTAGCTCAGACATAAATATAAAGCTACCAATTTGGTAGAAAAAATTATGCTCCCATAATTGGGAAAGGACTGTGTTTGTGGTTGTGGATCTCTCAGATATCAGACAGATAAAAATAAGATCAAAGGAAAAATGAAGGACCACACCTTGCTAATGCCCAACGCTGTGCATCAGAAACTCTCAAAGTGCTTCATAAGGAAGACTGGTGGGTTTTTTAGTTCCCATGCCATGCATATGGAGCACACTGGGTGAAATGTAGGGCGTGGCTTGACTGTGCCATGTTTTAGCGATCCTTACTGCCAAAGTAGTGTGTCGGGGTTCCTTATGTTTAAGCAGGATTTACAGCAGGATTAAACAAGCTCTTCACCCCACTGGGGCATGGAAGTAAAGGAGCAATGTTTCTGAGCAAACCTGAAAATCCTACGAGAAGAACATACAAAGGAAAAGATAAAAGATACTCAGCGAATTCTGTTTCTCCAACAGCAAGAGAAGTGGGGCAGGCAATTTGTGTGCATGTGGGTGTGCGTGGATGTCTTTTTTCTATCGGAGCTCAGTGTTATCCCATAGAAATCACCCTTGGACTTTAGATGTGCCCTGCAGGTAAGAGGGTTTGAAGAAGGATGACTTCTTACACTGTCTACAACTCCAATAGCCAAAACATTTTAAGTGACTCTACTCAGCCCATATTTTGTAACAGCTATTTTTCTTGATGCTAGGATTTGAAAATTCAGAGAATCATTTCCTACAGATAATCCCTGTAGGATAAATGCAGTGGGGTCCAGTTTATGAGTGGTGGGGTTGACCTACCATATGGGTGATAAGACACCAGGCCACATGTGCCCCACCACCCACCCTCCCATCCCACTTGCCAAGCAGGCAACTTGGACCCTCCCTCAACCCACCGCCCAGCACGTGCATAACACAGGTAGCCTGGCTCCCCCTCAGTGCCACATGCTGTGTGGCCAGGGTCGGCTGTGCACCACCAACTCCTATGCCATGCATGCAGCCTGGCTTCCATTACATATACTACAGTCCCTGTTACCACTATGTATGCAACAACTACGCCCCCTCACCAGAGACACTCCCATCATGTCACACTGCCCTTCACAGCCTCCAAAGTAAGTGGCAGAGGCAGGAAGTCATAACCAGAGCAGAAACAGGGATCCCAGACACCCTGGCCACTGCATCAGGCTGCACAGAAACCCCTTATAAGCCACATGCAGCCTATAGGCAACCCTGGTCTAAGCTAACGTATATGTCAAGCAGAAAGGATACTGTACTACACTTCTCCACATACAGTACTTGTAAAATCCTGACCTGAACACATCTGAGACTACCCAAAAGTATTTTAGGTAAATATTTTTACTGGCTAGGTGGTTTTACACTAAAAGGCTTCATCCACACAAGTATGGACATTTGGTTCTCCAGGGACAACTAGCAGCAACGCACCTCGAGTCACCGCTCGGGAATGCCTGCGCCACACGCCCTCTGGCATGCAGCAGGTCACCCCAGGTGGGGTAGGAGAGCCTGAGGCCAGGACTGGGCTAGTCCCAGCAGCCTTACCTGGGGTCCTGGGGGCCTTCTGGGGCTGCAGCAGTGGCAGCTCTGCCAATTTGGGCCTGGCTGGCAGGCACAAAGCGTGACATCGGCTGGCCAGGCTCCAGTTTTGAGTGGTGCACAGTGCCCCCATATACTCCGCTCCACATTTTTTGCACGGGGCTTTTTGACTGCTGGATATCCAGGAGTCAACCCCCTGCTCCCCACCCCTCACCTCCACCTCCATGCTGCTGCCTTACAGCATGGAGAACAATTGCACGTGCAGTATGTGGTGCTGCAGACCAATCACATTCATCTGGATGCGGTCAAAGGGCGCATCCCAACGAGCATGCATGTGTAGCTTGTGACACCTCAAAGGAGTTTGAAACAATGCAAACTTCATGTGGCACACACGCAGGTGTTCACCACACTACTAATTTGGGAAATCCCGGTATAAAAAAAACCCACCATTGAAAAAAGTGGCACAATGCACATGGCAATAGTTGCACTGCCAGAAAGGGAGCCTGGCTGGCAAGATCCTCCTCTACCCCACCCAAGTCACTTTGCCACGCACTGGAGCATGCATGCAGGGGCATGCCTGGAGACAAATAGCAGTGGCACATATTTGTGCCAATGCTATTTGTTGCACAGGACACGCATGCCCCTGCACATTTGTGGCTGTCAGGACACATCCAAAGGACCTAAAATTTTATCAATACTTTCACATGCAGGGACGATAATAATATCCCCAAACTAGGCAACTCAGCTGTTTTGTCTTTGTGCTAAATCTGAAAAAAAAAAAAAGAAGAAGAAAATACTGTAAAATTAATATTTTTTTGTCTCCAGTTAGGATCCACAGATTTTTTTTTTTTAACAATTTGGAGCAAACTATTGTTTGTATAAGCTAAACCATATTCAGAGTTTTCTTCTGTCATTAATCTTAGTTCAGTTGCAACCACCACAAATAAACTTAATCTCTATTCACTGACAAAGTAGTCCTCACATTGAATTAAACCTTGCTCAAGACCCTGCTTTTGCATTATTTTCCCTGTTTCATACATGAGGCAACTAACAAGGCACAGTAGGGTGAACCTGCCATAACGTTTTTCAGAAGTCAAGTGACTCTTCTAAATCAAGCAATAAATCAGGAAAAGAACCAAGAATAAAGCTCAGGTGTCTAGTCTACAGCCGAAACTACTTGGTGAGGGTATTTCATCTTAAAAGACCACTGCTTAGCAGAAATGATTGAACCAAAGTGGCCTGTAGTTTTAGGACAGAAAAATGTAAACACGGTATAAATTGAAGTAACCAGAAAGTATTGATTGGAAGCCATATGCTTAGCTTCTAGTTGCTTGCTGTCAGTGGGCCCCAGGATGATGTATGTCTGGATGTCTGAGGGGATTAATGAAGCAGAAAGGTATGAGAGTTTATTTTGATCCTGGCCTGTGAAAAGTGTGATATTATTAACCTATGTCTTCCAGGTCAGTTTGCTGCATACTGAAAACTGCATGATACAGCCTCAAATCCAGGGGGCTTAGATGGGCTGAGGAGGTGCATAAGTTATTCAATATGATTTTTTTTTTCACGTTAACACAGGTAGCTCTAGAAAAGACACTTTTAATCTCTATCAAAAAAATGGAATCCAGGGTATGATTTAGAAACTTTTATAACCTAAGACTTTTATTTAGATGAAAGTATTACCCTATGTCTCTCTCACACCCACCGCCCCATCCTAAACATATTCACTTCCTTTAATCTTTCCTCTTGAACCATATTCTCCAGTTCTTATTGCTTTCCCTGGTCAGTGTCCATTTTTCTGACGTATTTTTAAACAGCGATGGCACAACATTTGTTTGCTTCCTGAGGGCACTATCATGCTCCCATTGACAGCAACTGGACTACAGCCACTGACACCACTGGGACCAAAGGCAGGCTCGTTCTTCCCAACCCAGCACTCTGAACTGACAGCATAGTCGTGTCAAAAGTGGAGGAATGAGTCTGAATACAGAATGGAGGGAAATAAAGACAGTTTTAAGTTCAACTTAATGCCAAAAACCCATTTTTCTGTCCTGATTTTTTAATAGTCTCTACGAGCAGCAAAAATTAAAAGTTTTGGGGCTGCAAATTGCCAGCACACTACAGGGAGTCCATAGATTATGGCTCTGCATAGGAACCTCAAAAAAATATGTCAAAAACATTAGCATTTTAGAGAGAGATGAATGGCTACATTTGTCTTCGAGCCCATTTGCTAAAGAAAGCGTTTAATAATGAGTGGCATCTATAGCTGGTTTCACTTGCTATTAGTGGCATAATGTGCAACAAAACAGAAAGAGCTGTGGCAGCACTTTCTTAATAACCGTATTTTAGCGACTCCTAATGATGCCTTTATAGTAATAACTGTAGTACAAGCTTTTAATAAAGTAGGTTTTTAAAAGAAGGTTTAAAAAATAATAGCAAATCCAACCCTGTTCTCCTGGAGACATCCATAGCAACATTTCCTTAAGTTCTATAGAAGCCAGTCAGGGCTCTTAAATTTTACTACCAGTCCCCTGAGAAATGCTATCCTATCAAACAAAGCACCCCCCCCGCCCCATATTTATAGTCACCCTACTCATTATACCTTCTATTCATTACTTCTCTGTTCTACCAAAAAGCAGCTAGTCCCTAAATAAATAAATTTGAAGTGTTGATTGAAGCTACTTTCAGTTCTGAGAGCGAGTTCCAGCGAAGCACAGTGGGGAATGTTTTACAAGACGTTAAACACAATGCTTTATTAAAACCAAGGAGCAGATTCTGTTCTTCATTACCACAAGTGTAAATTCAGTATACCCCCTTTAAGGTCAATTGATTCAAGCTGATAAGGGCCTCAGAGCCTTTGTTCATGTAAGGGGGGAAAAAGGGGCTTTATACAATTTAGTAAATTAAACTGTAGTCTATTTTTGCTCAACAGAGTACACCACTTCAGTGGTGTTCAAATTCTGCTTGGGATGTGAAGCAGGGCAGAAGATGGAAGATGACTTGGCTGGCTGTTTGCTTTCGCATGAGCACGTTTCACCAAAATCTTCACTGGCTGCCTGCTCTTTTCCAAGCAGAGCTTAAAGTATTGGGTCTAAGCCATCAAACACAGAGGGTCTCATCCAACTCCCGTTGATGTCAAGGAGAATAACTTGAATGAGAGTCAACTCAGGCCTTCAACGATAAAGGGCTTGCCCAACTGAAAGCGAGATTGCTTGAGCTGGAGTTCTTTGGTTATAGGAGCAAGCTGTTTAAGAGGTCTTTTAATCTGGAATACAATCCCTCATTCCCCCCCTGAAAGGACTCAAGTGTATTCAGTAAGATGAAAATGTAGTCTAGTGGGTCAAGTATGAGGCGAACGTTCGGAGGGCCTGTTAGAGATACAGATCTGAAACACAAGGGGATACCGTTTTGGAGGGGTAAGACAGGGAAGAATTGGCTTTGCTTAGATCAGCTCTTTGCCATAGAGTAGGAGGTGGTGGTTATGGTGGAAGGATCTTGATTTCAGTGATCTGTTATGTTATTACAGCATGCTGTAATCTTTGTTGTTTCTACTGAAAGTAAGTAAAACAATCAGACTGTGACATGGCAGTTGAATAGACAATCAAATTGGTCTTTTTGCATCAATAACTTCCAATATTTTTTATATCCCCTCTCAAAATCGAGTGGAAATGAAAGATTGAGCATTTTTATTACATTAGTAATGTACAGCATTCTTCAATGGGCATCCCTCTCCCAAACTACTTTGCCTGCAACCACTGTCCCACAACAGAGACTCCTCAAATGATTAACCAAGAAGCACTCACCGGGAAATTAATGCTTGCCTAACGCAAGAAGTTTCGTAGTCATTGTGCTTGTGGGCTCCTGTTCTTTCATTAATATTCAAACAACACATTACGAGCAGGGAAAGTATGCCTTTGTTTTCCAGAAAGTATGCCTCATTTGGAAAATAAGGCCGTGTGCCTTTTTAGTGAGTGTGTTTCTCACCAACATTTGGAAGCCAAGAATGCCTGCATGACAACACAGCATGGTGACCCCTAGCCAGTGGGGGTTTCAAATGGCTGGTTACCACCAACTGTTTATTTCACAGTGTTTCAAAAGTCTTAATGGAGGCAAAAATTTCCATTTCTGCTATCTTTATGCTCTCACAGCTCAGGGCTTTCCAACAGTCCTTCTTCTAAATTTATCAAAGTTACAGTCCTCATCAGATGCAAAAATATATGGAGCATCTGTTAGGTGCCGCTAAATGCTATGCAGAAAAAGCAACCCTTTGCAAAAAAAAAAAAAAACCTTGCCTATTATAGCTGGAGGAGTGAGAACAGTATCCAAGTTCTGGAATTTAATGAGCTCTCATCACTTGGGGCTGACTCTTAATAAATGTATATAAGGAAATAATTCACTTGTAATGTATTCATATGGCAATTGGGCTTGCCCTGTCACTATACTAATAATAAATTCTAACCAATTCACTTCAACCTCAGAACGGTTATAATTCTGCATTAACATGAAATGAACAAACCACAACCAATCGAGAAGGATAGGCCATGTGTTGAAAACCACTTCTGTTTTCTTTTTCAAGCTGTTACTTCCTACCAGGCATTGACCAACCTTTTACTGGCACCCTTTAAGTATCAAGCCCAGTTAACAAACATCTAGAGACAAACAAACCCTTTTTTTGCTAGGATAATACAGAAACAAAAATGTGCATGCTGATCTCTACTCTTTAGCTCTTCGACTTCTGTACTTAGAGGAAAAGAAACCTGTTGTCATTTTACACAGCAAAATAATCCACTAATTTCAAATGCACATAACATTTTAGCAGGAGAGAGACCCAACTGGGTGTGGGCTTTGCACAGATGTGGAGTGGACAGCCTACACAATGGGGTGGGAGAAGTGGGTGAAGATCTTGCTAACCCATGTGTCTGCACAATGGTTAAGTGCTACATTTTTCCAGGGGAATTCAGATGGGCCTGCGCCTACACTTAGCAGGGCACACTCAAATTGGGTGACCACCTTTTCCAAACTGGAAGGCAGGATATGTGCTTACTGTGTTATTCCCCCTAGGTTTACTCGAAGGGAGCTGCTCTCCAGGATGCCCCTGTCTCCCACTCCCTGCATGATGCTACGAATCTGGGACAAATGCTGTCCCAGAGTCATGCAACTCAGGACTGTGACTTGATGATCCCATTTTGAGACTGCCCCACACAATTAGGGATGGGGGTCCCCCTACACTTGGGTGGAGACGCACGTAGGAAGTAAGGCCCGAATCCTGTTCTTCTCTGCATGGGGGTGGGGAAATGAAATGCAACCTACAACGAAGTGTGTTTCTCCATTGTCTGTCTCCATGTACACAGGAGTCCCTGCATTCCTGCATTTCTAGACTGCTTGGGACTAATCCAAAATGGCAAACAGCGCACTTACAAAAAGCAGAAGGAAACGATTGCCACCTTCCTATCTCTCGCATCTACTATTTCCCTCTTTTTCTCCACACAGGGAAGCAGAGCATGCTAGGTTTTACAAAGAAAATATAAATTGCTTGTAACAACTCATGTTCTTTAAGGGTATGTTGTCATTGTTAAGAACAGGGCTTTTCCTATACTCACACTTGCCTCAGTATAACTAAATCCAAACTTTCAATGAGCCCAGGATAAATCTGTCACCAGTTACTTAGTTGTTAAGAGTAGTTTATGTTGATTTAGCTTCATTTAATAAAAACAAAAGATGCCCTTCTTCTTAGTCTTGAATGACTTAGTGTAAGGCCTGTCCCTTGCCCTGCAGGCAGGCTGACACCTGCAAGTGCCTAAAATGCCTCCAAATATGAGGATCTTGGCTACACAGTTTATGGTGATGGGGGGTTGCTATTCAGCTTTCCCTCTAGCTTCCTCCTTCAGGACTAGGGGGTATCTAAACTTGAAGGTCTCTGGGCCTGGAGCTTGCACGTAGGACCCTGCCATGGATTTGGGAGTATCTGAAGCCCCAGTAGGAAGAGTCTTGCCAGATGAAAAGATACACAGACTTGAACGATTGAGCTCTGCTCAGTCGCAATTTGGAACTAATTAGGAACTGATTTGACCTTGGAAATTAAATTAAAAAACAAGCAAAAGAGCTTATGGTAAATGAACAGAATTTATGCACAGAATTTGGCATGTGTTGAACAACTGCATAAAGGCTTTTATTTTACTTATTTATTTATTTTGCTTGTAAGGTTTTATAACCGAGGTACGTTAGTCGCAAGTACTAGAGGCACACATTTCATCTACTTCTGCCTACCTACTTCTACACAACTATAAAAGCCAACAATTTTTTTTGGTGGGGGAATCATAGGGCGGGAGGTGGGGAGCGAAGTCAGTGAAAGCAGTGTGCTGTAAAAAGACAAGGAAACAGCAGTAACTTATACAGACATTAAACCAAGCAAGTTTTTGCATGAAATTTTGCCTCATTAAACCAAGCACTTGCCTTAAGCAGAAGTCATGACCATGCTGCAAGACAGATGTGACTCGAGAGCAAAAGCTGAAAACCTGAGGACCACTATTAACAAGAGCTAGCATACTGACACGATTCAGGATGTCCACAGCTCATAGGGGCTGAATTTAGGAACACTGTATCGACTCATAATCAGACTGATGTACTGTCTCTTGTTTGCTCATTTCTGGAAAATGTCAGTTCACTTAATTCGATCAGAAATGGACCAGGCACTCAGAAATGCCTTTCAGATTTTCAGAAAGCAAACTGATTTCCCATAATTTAAAGATTAAAAAGCTAGACATGCCTCAGGGAAATGATTAAAAATAATAATAATTGGGTTTACAAATCATTTCTGGTCATATAATTAAATTTGTCTTCTAATATTATTTCCTAATTGTTCATTACCAACAGCACTCAAAGAAAACTGAAAAGGCCTGTTTTCTAGATTGTAGTTTATTTCCCAGGCTTTTTATTAAATCATACTTTTGGATGAAAAAAAAATCCCCTAGATAAATCTTAGTATAAATTTGTACAGCTTCCTGTGTCTGGGTCCTACTGACTTTGATAGACATTTATCTTGAGTACCATTGGCATTAATTGGTCGTAGGACTTTTCTAAAATAACTGTCAACAGTGTGTTTCATATTTAATTCCCTTCATCCATAAAATGTAAGTAGGCCACTTCAGTTAATCTGTATATGTAAATCATCCAAATATTCTTTTACTTGCTTTTAGCTATATCTTGTGTCAGGTCTCACCTCTTCAAACCTTTTTTTCCTTTATTTGTCTCCCCAAAAACAGAATTTTAGGACAACTTCCGCATCTCTACCACATTGAGACAGAATTAACCGTCCACTACACACCTCGGCAGAGAGAAATCACAAGTGTGTGTAGTGCAGGAAAATATATCGTCTGCAAGGCCCTGTCCCATTTGTTTTTGAACTTGGAAGGTGCATCGTGGAAGAGGTAAGGGGTGGCACGGAGAGAAGAAAGGGTGCATGTACGCATGTGTTTTTAATGTGGAGTAGCCTATTCTACTGCACATTAAAGCGACACATAAAAAAACTGTGTTAACACGTTGATGTGCAATAGAATAGGCTACTATTCATTAAGCATTACCTAAAAATCACGCACTTGCGCTACTGTGCATTAGTGTAGCTTAATGTTAATTGATTTACTACCTTATATTGGAGGTGCTAAATTTAATGTGCATTAGGACAAGCACATTAATGCACGTATAAACACGCCACAGTCTTATAGGTAAGGCTCTCCTGCTCTGGAGAACCAAATTTTACTTTGGCTCCTGTCAGATTTCCTGAGGGATAATAATGGGCCTGAGCTGACAAGGGTGTTGCATGATGGATTAATTGTTATTTTTGTAAAGCATTCAAAAACTTCGATAATATGCACCAAAGAAAAGCCCATGGGGAAACCATTTGTTCCATCCTTAAAGCAGGGTTTGAGTAGGGTGCAGTAAACAAGTCTTCAGCATGCCATGTGGATAAGACAAAACATTGAATAGCTATTCCTGCAGCAAGCACTGTCCATCCTGTGCAAGGAATGAAGAGGGATTCTGTGAAAAAGCAGTGTGTGGTTATTGCAGACTGCATCACAATGTGTATGCACCATGCACCAGCAATCTTGATTCTGGCATTTCCTAACTTGTCAGCGTTTGACTTCCCAGCTTTCGTGGCTTCTTTTTGTCTATTTTTGTTTGAAGTACAACTACACATATCTGTAAATCTCCTTTCAGTTCAACTAGTAAAGATAAATTAAGAGATAAAAAAAATGTATTTGCTATAATTCTGAAGGAGTTTTTTATAATTCTGGCTGAGTTAAGTATAATTCCTCCAAAAATAAAAAATGATTAAAACGAAGCAAAACCAAAACAATTAAAAAGTTACCCCTGCCGCTGTCAGAGTTCCTGTGTAATGCACTAAGGCTGTGTCCCTCCTAGATTATTTCTGTCTCTTCCCTTTCAGAGTACAATGTAAATTTACTGCATAAAATTATCCTTCATAATCAACATCAGTGCAGATAGAAAGCACAGTCAGCTCTCAAACCCGGTGCAGAAGTGCAGCCTGTCTTGATCATTGTTGAAGTCAGTTCTTCCAGATAAGAAGTCTAAGAGACTGAATTTCTACCTCAGCCTTGCTTCAGACCTATGGCCACAAAGCTGAATAGTGTCTTGAAGCGAGCTGCCTCCTCCAGGGCTGCTGTGATGTGACTACAGGGACTTGAATGCTGCCTTTTCCTTTCTTCATCAAGGAGGTTCAGAAGCCCTATCAGTAAATAAAGAACCACTCCAGCTGTGTAGAGTTGGAGGCGAGTCATTACATCTTACTGGCAACAAGTGGCTAGGTTGTCCATTCTGTACCTGTAGGACTATCTCCTGGAGCTTTCCATTTCAGTGATCAGTTCCCCTAAATCCCCAGCAAATGGAAGACCCCTGTCCCCTTTTTGTTGGTGCTAACCTATCTACCTCTTAACATAGATCAGGTAGTGGAGAGTCTTAAAGGGGTTAAGAAGTTAACACAGTCCTACTATGCAGTGGCAATGTGTAGGGGAGTGTATGGGAGGGCATGTACTCCTCCTGAGAGTGCTGGTGCATCCCCTGATAGGCCACGCTCCCCGCTTAGGTGATGGTGGGGGGAGGCAGTGGGAGCACCAGTACCTCCCCTGCGAACGCCAGCTGGGAGCGTCAGATGAAGTGCTATGGCCACTTCTGGGAGCACTACAGCCACTTCCTGGTCAGCGCAATCAGCCGCGGGGGACCCCCCTCCCCTGGTCAGTGAGATTGGCTACAGGGGGACCCTCCCCCCCGTCGCTGAGTGGTCTAAGGTGGCACCATGCTACTATTAGATATTTACTTTTAATCATAAAGGTCAGGCTCTGCCTGCATACTTCTGACAGACTGTGTGGGTGGGCTGTACCTCAGAGTGGACACAAGTTCTAATTTGTGACTCAACAGACAGAGCAGAGATGGCCACATAGGCTAAGTCCAGACAGTCAACAAGGCCAAGGCAGAACCAATTCAATCTTCGCAGGTTAGTCTAAACTGCATAGAGTGAACCAATAAGCAAGTGAACAGACATTCACTTTTGATTCCAGAAATGCAGTCACATGCCTGCACTGGCCCAGGCCAGAAGCTGGGGAAGGGGGAGGGGGGAGCTCTAGCACACCTCTCTGCTTGGCTGGAGCAGACAGCTGGGCCCAAAGCTAGTCCACCCACCCTGAGATGGCGGTTTGTTGGGGAGATGCAAAGCATCCTGGGATGCTGGGGAACTGTGAGTTATCTTGAATCTGGAGGGGATCTGGGACAAAAGTGCAAGAAACCAGTTTAATCTAAACCAGTTAACTCTGATACTAAGCCAGTTTCTCTTAAACAAGTTTCAGCCACTTTGAAAGTAACTTATGTACACTGAACTTCTGTTATGTTATGGATTTGAACCAGTTTCCAATTACGTATACCAATTTATGGGCAATTTCTGTCCCTAGCTGAGAAACATACGTTCATATATGTATAGCAGGTATATTTATAAGAGTGCTGCCTTGGGGAGGTATTAATAATACTAATAGGACTCCTTATTCTAAGGGTCATGTCACTCATTACGCTTATGAACTGTTAACTGCACTTCAAATGTGAGCCTCTTCTCATTTTACAAGCAGGTAAACATGTGCTAAGTGTGGTTGATCAAAGTGAAGTTATGACTATAGGAATATCTCCAGACTGTGTTAAGTAACACATGTTAAGCTATCGTCAGATTGCTGCACAGAGATGATACAAGTTCAGGACTCTGGTGCAATGTGGTACAGTGTGGGGGCTGGGCAGTGCTGGTCATATGTGGTGGGGATAGTGCAGGCTCTGGGCAGAGGGACTGCATGTCCTCACAGGTGGATGTGCAAGCTGCAGTGCTGGGGTCAGGAGCTCAGTTTCAGGGAAGGGGGACACACAGGGATGGAGGGAGCACAGCCAGCTCCAGGTCATAATAAGCAACTTTTAATATGGCACGGTAATTACAATCCGTTACAATCTCAGTTTACAATCCATTACAATCTCAGATGAAATGCATGCTAAATAGCTCATGCAACAAGGCTCTTTCCTAATTGCTTACCTAATGGACAGAAAGGAAACCTAGGACATCCACTGAAAATCTTCCTTAGGGGGCAGTCCACATAGTTTCAACGTGGATCCATTTCCTTCAAAAACTCATCCCTTTAAGTTTCACAGCCTTATAATTAGCTGTTTTGATCCAGTTAATTAGAAGCTTCCAATCTCATCCTTTTAAGACAAGTGTGTTTAGAAGGTTGGTGGAAGGCAGTGAGCTAATGCAATTGACTCTCTTTGCTCATTAAAGTTGGGTTCAAATATGAATGTAGAGACAACTGTGAGCAGAGGGGAAACCAGAAAGGTTAAGGCACAAAATGAGCTCCAGCTAGCAAGGAACATAAAAGATGAAGAAAAGTGCACTTAATGGAGAATAAGAGCAAATCATGGATGACAGAGAAGGCTGAAATATTTAGCTGTTGTCCTCATGAAAAAGGTTCATTCTAACCAACTAATTATCACAGTTCATTTCAACAAAAAGGGCCCTGTTAGGAAAAGAACAGTTTAAAGGATTCTTAGAAAAGTTAGATTGTTCAAGTCAGCAGGGCCTGATGAAATCTACCCTGCAATACTTAAGGAAGTAGCCAAAGTCATCTCTAAACATTTAGTAATGGTGAAAAATGGAAGACCTGTGGAATTCAGCTTAATCACAAAGATACTAGAACAATTTTTGAGCAATCAATTTGTAAGCACCTGGAGAAAAAATTGGTGATAAATGGCCACCATGGATGTGTTAAGAACAAAATCCTGTCAAAGCAATCTCATTTCCTTCTTTGACTGGGTAACTGGCCTAGCAGATAGGAAGGAAGCAATAGATGTGATATATCTTGATGTTATAAAGTCTTCGGATATATTCTCGTCGCATTTCTCTAAATGAGGATAAGAAGTTTTGTGTGAAACTGCTACAAGATGGGTTCGTATCTAGTTCAAAAACCACACTCAAGGAATAGCTATCAATGTTATCACTTCGATACTATCAAGCTGTGAGGACAGGTCAAGTGAAGCTTCCATTTAGGAAAGGGGGAAAATGAATGTATATTTATAGGAAGCAGTTCTAGAGAAAAGGATCTAGGAATTATAGTGGATCAAAAACAAAATAGTGCATGGTAAAATTAATATGAGCTAAAGTGATGTTAACCATATGATGCTGTTCCAAAAATGGGATATAAGATACGGCACCAATACTGAATACAGTGAGACAATTATCTCCCATCTCAGCTGAAGAACTGAGTCCAGTTCAAGGCCAGTGTTTCCAAGCTGGAGTGAATCCAGAGATGAGCAACAAGAGGTTTAGAGAATATGACCACGGAAGAAAGGCATAAAGATTTATTTTTGTGTTTTCTTATAAAATAGGAGCGAGAGGGGGAGGGACAGAGGGAGGGAAGACTAGGAGGGGCATTAGCGGTGTAACAGTCTTCAAGTATTTAAAAGGTTGTTATAACGACGATAGTAATCAGTTGTTCTCCCTCCACCAAGGGTAGGACTAGAAGCAAGTGATTTAATTTGTGCCATGGGGCACATGGCAGTTTAGGTGTCAGGAAAGATTTCCATAACTCTAAGGAGAACTGACTAATAGAACAGGTTTTGTCTAGGGAAGCTGGTGAATCCTTATCTCTGGAGGTTTTTATAAGAACAGATTAGTAAAAGAGAAGAAAAAAAAGTCTTTCTGGGCTAGCCTTGGTATATGTGATACGGCCTCATAGCTTGCTCTGGGGTAGACTAGATGACCTCCTGAGGTCCTTTCTAGAGAGAGATTTCTATGCTTTCAGTCACAAAAGCTAGGAAGCAAGTCTTAGTTAATTGACATTGCCTCTAGTACAAAACATACCACAAAAACATCATATAATTTAGCACTACTGGCTGTATCCATCCAGCACAGTGCTAGTTTTGTAATGTAGCAGGTGTTGTATGGGTCAGATCAGAGCTATATTAGTAGAGCTCAATGTCTGAAAGTTTGCACAGCACATGTCTAAAAACATTTTCCTTTAATCAGTGCTGCCCATCTCCACGTTCCTAAGAGTTATGTTCAGACAAAAGCGGGGAGGGGGAGGAGAAAGAAAAAGGAAAGAATAAGTTTCATCTTCATTTTTGTGTCCTTGAAGCTAATACGCATAAACAAGAGCAATAAGGCATGTCTCACAAGGCCTGCTTTGATGTATATTCTTTCCATTATCCTGTCTTTTGTTTGGTTCAAAGGTAATGCACTTTGATGTTTATATACTATTACCATTGGCATACTTGTGGGAAGAAATATTAGGCTTTGATCACAAGCTTTAGGTTGATATAGTCATTGTTTGATTAGTTACTTGCCTTGTGAGTATTGTATCTGTTTGGGAGCCTTACCTTTAATCCATTCAATTGTTTTATACACCAATTTATATGCTTTGTTTCTAGGGCATGAATGTTTAAAGACTGGTTTTGTTCAATAGCAGCGTTCTCCCCCCCCCCACCTAAAAATTGATTTATGTTAAAATTTTGGTGTACTTATGAACGGCCTTTCTTTGGAATTTTCCATTAACATGGCCTGCTCTGTATCTCCTTAGGGCAAAAAGCCACTTAATGGAGGGTATGTAATTGGCTTTCTTCATTGTATTTTCCTCCCCTGATTCGTGTTGCATATTCTTACAGATTTTTTTTTCCTCTCGCTTAACCAATACGTTCCATTATCCCATCTGGTAAATGTAAAGACAGACATTCTGATTTCAGTATCAAAATAGGATTGCGGGTTTCAATTTACTGAAATAACACAGAGACTTTAATGATATTTGTTTCACCTGTTTTTGGCTTTTATATTTTTATGATCTTCCCCTAACATCTTTTTTATGTATTCGATTCATAGCATCCTAGCAATCTAATCTACTCTCTTTGCCTATCTATGCATCTCTAGATAGGAACGGAAGAGATGCATGAAATAATGGGAACAACAAATGTATTCTATACTCTGATAACTAGGAGATGCATCAAAATTGGTTATTATTAGCAACAATGTTATATCAAAGACAAAAAGACTTTAAAACAGATTCTATATGACATCAAAAACTGGATGGCTCGGGGTGCAAATAACAGACTAAAGAGCCCTTTGTACAAAGGTCATCAATTCGAACTGTAATGTCACTTGATGGGGAGGCTAGTGATCTTGCTCTAGTTTTTAAGAGAAGCTGCTTTCATTACCCCAGAATTCATCACCACAATTGATGCTAACTCCCCTTTTTTGACACACAACTGACCAGGACTGAACTGATCTCAGTGGCCACATCCAGACAAGTGCGTTTCCCTGGGGACAAGCAGCAGCAGTACACCTTGTGCCACTGCTACTTGTCCTCGGGGAATGCCAGTGCCATGTGTGCCCCTGAATGCGGCAGGTTACCCCGGGTTGGGTAGGGGAGGCTGGGGCCAGCAACTGTGCTGGGTCCTAGCAGCCTTGGGAGCAGCGACTGCAGTGCTCCTGCCGCAGGGAACCTGGCTGGCAGCTGGAGTGTGGCTCCGGCCAGCCAGGCTCCAGTTTGGGGCAGCATGTACCGCTACCAAGTGCGCGATTGCGCTTTTTTTCAGCATGGGTTTTTTTTACCCCAGAATCTCCTCAGGTCAAGAAAACCCCTCCGTTTGCCAAGGAGCTGTGCAGGGAATGCCTGCATGTGCAGTGTATGGTGCTGCAGACATACCATGTATTCATACCATCTGGACGTGGCCACTGGTTCCTTCAGCAGACCTGGGGAGGTGAAGCGAGGGAAGCTCACACTGATGATGTCCGGTCCATTATTGTTTTGTAGATCAGGACATTCACTTGCCACGCTGGACAATTTCCTTTTACAACTGGCCCGTGTCAAATTAAGGCTGAGAGTACTTCCAAATTATTCAAGGATCAAATATTTAGGCCTACACTTGCCAGTAAATAAGCCAGGCCCTAAATTGTGCGATTTTACAAGCCAACTAAAGAATAAGTCTTGGAATGCGGACCAATGTAATGCCTCTTGTCCCAAAATAATGCTTTATACAATTTGTCACTGCTACAATGCTTGTATGATGCAAATTACTGATAAGATCCTTTATGTTGTCCCTTAGTTTGGTATTTTGTAATGAATGAGGCTTTTTATTCTTTAGGAAAAGCACTCTCTGTGTCAAATTTTCAAAGACCTTCCAAAAACACACCCTCAACAAATTCTCTCTTTCATGTTTCTGATAGGCATAAACCAGCGTTTGCACATAGAGATTCAGTACTTCTGTAAATGCAAAAATCCTGCTTCCAGGTGTGTTCATGAAGTCTGGGACTAAGTGCAGACATTTGGGGAGGCTAGGTTATATTAAAAATGGCCACCTGACCTAAGATAAGTCAGGAGAGGGGAATTAGTGGGGAAGGGTCAGGGAGATTGGGGAAGAGGAAGGATTGGGGATCTGCACAGGGCAGGCAACATCCATGGGAAGGACTGGGGGATCAGGCAGGGTCTGCAGGGGGTTGCTGGGGTCTGGGAGGATTTGGCAGGAATAGGGGGCTCACAGGGTCTGCAAAGGGTCTTGCAGGTGGACCAGGGGCTATTTTTAACTGCCCCCGCATTGTTCCTACCCCTCTCCCCCCACCAATACCAGTACTTCTTTAGTTCCTGGCAGCAGCAGATGCTGATAAAACTGGCACTCGAGTGGTTTACAGGATGGGAGGTTGGTGGAGGTGTGGGGGGCAGCAAAGGGCCCAGGGGCTAAGACTAGCCTGGTGCCAGGGTGACAGGTAGGAAAAGTACAGCCCTGGGTCTGGGGCGAGCGGATGGGCCTTCCCAGAGCTGGGGCTGCCACAGGTAACTATACTGAAGTGCCATGCACCAATCTAACCTAGATCGATTAAGTTTGAGTGTACATCGATCCAGGTCTATCTTAGATCACGTTCTGCCAGTTTGTAAAAGGTCGGTGCATATGGTATGGGTTTAGATTGATTTCTGATTGCTGAGACCAGGCCTAAGTGTAAGGTCAGCACCTGGGTGAACTTAGTTAGATCAGGCAGCCTAACAGGCAAATTTAAATCTTCAGAACTACTGTCATATTAGCCTAGAGATACCTAATTTACCTAACCACCTAAATTTCCACCAGTAAACTCTTCTCAATGCTGAATGGTGCCTACAGGATTGGATCGTGCCAAAAACACAAAAAAAACCAAAGCAAAACAAGAGAAGCAGTGAGGTGGTAGTGGTGATGGCCTTATCCAACTAGCCCTATAGTTAGAGCCTTGGGATGTGGAAGACCCAGCTTCAAATCTTTCATCTACCCAATTCACAGCAACAGCATATTCTAAGTTGCAGCTCTCCCAGTTCCTCCCGTTGAAGCTGCTACATTTTGTAAAACCTATTTCAATATTGCTTGGAACACTGACTGCAATCCAGTGAATTGGTCTAGAGTTTCTCTCAATCAAATCTAGTGATTCTCAATCTTTTGAGACTTGAGGTACCCTTCCACGGATCCAAGGCACCTCTCAGAAAATACCAGCTCTTAGTTTTCACTTAATTTTTTACTACAGGAAAATAACGGAGCCATTCTTCTGTTGCAAAGAACTCAAAAAGATCACACCAGGTCAGAATGCTTTAACACTGTGGATTCCTATTTGAAATCTGTTTTTATCTTATGAATGATGTTTGCACACCTAACAGCGCTAACATTGTATGGCATCCTGCAGAAAGGGTTTCAAGTCACCCCAGGGTGCCACAGTACCTTGGTTGAGAATCACCGATCTATTCTAATGACTAATCAGTCCTGTACCAAATAAGGGAGACACAATCACTTCTTCCTCACTGTGTGAGGAAGAGCTGATCCAGCAGATAGGTTTATAAAATGAATTTTATATCAGGCCCTGCAAAAAAGATGAAAGGGCAATTACTTTGGCCATTCAGTTTTTATCACTGTTCTATCACTGTTCTCCTGGTAGAAACCAAAAGCATATAGATGTTCATTCTCTTTCTCCAAGACAAATAAGGCTGTTCCAGGAGAAAAATAATCCAACTCCAACCAAGAAGAAATTACACCTGGGAGAGATGATATAGTTGGGGATGGACCTGGTCTGAGCAGGGGGCTGAACTAGATGGCCTGCTGAGGCCCCTTCCAACCTTCATTTTCTGTTATTCCCTATGATTCAGAAACATTTGCACATTTTCTCATGGCCTAACTCCTTCCAGGGATCAGGAGGAGTGGAGCCAGGGGAAAACGCCCCATTCCATCCTGAGACCAGGTTTATGCTGGTCTAGAGAAAGTACAGGGAGCAGCTACTCCTGCTACAGGGACAATAGTTTTGTTCAAAGAGGCTCTTCCTGGGTCCTATCAGGAGATGCCATGATCCAAAGTGCAGAAGTGTAGCCTTAAGCATATTTTGAAGTGTGTAAGATTCTTGAGGACATCAGCTGAGATCTTTATCCCACATGATGCACCTCATTGAGGTCAACTGCGTAGATAAATGTGTAAAGATCTTACTAGAGAGTTTTTCCCTTAATGCATTATTAATACATTTATTATTACAGTTATTATAACCTTTATGGATGGCATTGAAGTTCAATTTTTCCTACACCAGCTAATGATTTTAATGAGCCATTTCAGCGCCCAAAACCAGAACTAGACACTTTTTAGCCAAGCTGTTTGGATTTTTCAGCCAGTAGAAAAGGACACATCAAGACATTGTCTCTATAAATAGATGTACATGAATCATGCCTTGAATTCTAAAGAATACAGATGAATAGTAACTTCTAAACTGGCAACTGCAAACGTTTATTAATTGCCAGTTGAAAATGAAGAGAGTCATGAACTCTGAATAAAAGAAAACTCTTGTAATCACATATTCTTTCAGTTATACGGCAATGAAAACTCCATTATGATTCTAGTATGCCATAAATGAAGAGAAATCAGAAAAAGTAGAGAACATGCATAAGCACACTTATCAGCTGTGGCAGCGTTTTATAATGTATGTGAGCTTGAGTTTGAACCGCCGTATGAATGACTAGACCAGGGTTCATTCTGTGGTCACACAAGAGAAAAGGGCCACTAGACAAATTTGTGGAGTGAGAAACTATTAAGCACAATGTCGAGAATGTGAATATAAACATCAGCAGATGAAAATAAAGAAGAGAGAGAAGGAAAGTGGAACATACCCTAAAGACACAGGTTTCAGACATTCGTGGCCAAGTTGGCTAACTTTGTGTAGACAGTCAAGTTAGGCATAGCTCCTATTACTCAACACCTTGAAGTATCTGAACTACATTTAAGGTCACACATTGTTCTGCTCCAGCATTCCTAATATTAATAGCTTACAACTTTGACTTGAGAAAGTGAAATATTTAGAACAGTCCACTTTGTGACCTACTTGATATTTGGGCACATTCTGAGAGGGAAAATGTACCGTTCACACAATTTTTAGAATGAGGCCAGGAAGGATATTCTGAATTTTTAAAATGAGGTCAGGAACATTTTCTCACCATAAAGGCAAAAGCAGGATTTTTCACTCGTTGTTCACGCATAACTAAAACAGGGCTGATTTTGCCCCTTCCCAGTGGCTGGTCATGAATGAGTGCTAGTTTCCAGAAAAACAAAGGAAGTTAACTTTCACAGCTGAGTCCTATATTGATAATGAACTGGACTGAAACAAAGAATTGGGTATCCAGATTCAGATAGCATCTGCACCTCACGGTTTGGTTATTTGGGATCTTTCACTTCTAATGTATGGCTTGACAAGAGTTACTGGTGGGAAGGCAAATCAACTGTTTGTCAAAAGTGAATCAAATGATAAATATTTGGCTCTTTTGGTTGAATGTTGCTTTGTCTTTTTAAAAGCATGGATTTATCAGCACCTCTGGCCACTTTATAATTCACTAGAATAAGTGAAGTAAGTTCACACCAGATAAGTAAGAATCTTTTGAGCTCTTGTCTTTCTGCGTTCTTTTTTGTGTTAAATGAAAGCTGCAAGGCTGAATAAAAGGCACTCCCAATAAATGGTAAATCAACAGAAAGTAAATAATGAGAATGCTATGAAGGTTTTTAACCACAGAACTCCTCTTAACATGCTTGGGAGCTGCATGTTTAAGCCCCATACTCAAAAAAATCAATTCCCCCTTCTATTCCAATAGAAATCTGGCACAAACATTGAATAAAACACCCACTTCCTGACAGTGTGAATATTTTCTTCACTAGCACATTTAGCTGTACTAAGGTACCTAGACAGTTAGATCCTTTAGTAACAATGTATTCCAGAAAATCCTAAAACAGATAAATACTTCTGTCACTTTAAAACCTTCTTTAACAAGACTATAGTTGTCGGCAGTGCCATCACTAGGGGTATGTTTTTTACTCTTTTTGTTTCCATATGCCGCAGAAGTCTTTTAAAAAATGTAATCCCAAATGCAGAACATTATTTCCACTATTTTCAGATATTCAAGAGAATGCATATATATCACCCATTGGCTGACGTGACCATTATCACCATTAGAGGGGAGAACTAAACAGTTCTATGGGAGTAATCGGAATACAATAGTTATGGACCTCAGCCAGCCAAACTTACAGAAGGATTTGCTTTACACAGGGCACGTCTACACGTGAAATTAATTTGATGCAATAAATTCTGGTGCAGTTCACACCAAAGTTTATTTATTGTCCCAGGCGCAGTGTTAACACGCATGCTTGGGACTGCAGCATGTTGAGCTGGGGTGGCACAGCCCTGGCTGGCAGGGGATCACTGGGGTCAGCCTGCCAGCCCAGAGCTACTCCTGCCTGGCTCAATGGGCCATGGAGGGGCTGGCTGTGCCGTGAGGGTGCTCCAGTGCAGGGCTAGCTGGCAGGAAGTCCCACACTGTAGCCCCTTTGCACCCTAGCCAGCCCCAGTCACCATCGACATGTGTTGCGTGGTGGAGTAAATAACTGCCAGCAGTACTTGTGTTGAGCAGTACTATCCTATGGCAGAGTGAATTAGTTTACCTAACAGCACCACTCATGTAGATGGTGACACTTTACTGCGGAGCTAATTAGGCAACTCTGCAGCAAGCATCCCGTGTCGATACATCCACTAAAAACTACCTTAACTAATTAGAAGTCACAAAAAATGGAATCCAAGCTCAAATCAGAGCTATTTTCTTAGGGCTGAATGATCTAGTCAGTCAAAACAGTCTGATGCAGACTGACAGGAAGAAACCTGTCAGACTTGGAAGGCATACCAATGCTTTTTGGTTATCTTGAATTATATGCTATTTATGCACATCTTTATGCTTATCTAATTTATGCAGGTATTGAATGCATGAGAGATTGTTTTAATTATGTTAGAGTCATAGATTTGGTGGATAAGTTTGACTGACCTACTTATTTATTTCAAGACTTTATATGTTCAAAATTAATACTTAAAAAGGAAAAAAATAATACATTTTCTAACCATTAAATGCAGCTCCACCTTCATCAATTCCTGGTCAGTCTTCATACGTGTGAATCATTTTGCGCACTTCTTACAGCATCTAGAAAAAAAAAACAAAGTTATAGTTTGAGTAATCAACAAGAAGTCCCGCTCACATAAATGTGACAGCCTTCATATTTGCATACAGGCAGTCTGCATACCTATGGAGCATCGTTGTTCTTGACCTGTTTCTCCAGATCAATGAACACATCTCCAAACTCATCCTCTTTTCCCCTTCCATTTTCCTTAGAGGTTTTCCATGTCACTGCAGAAGCAACATGGTCCAGTAAAGAGAGATCTGGACTGCAGCCAGGAGGCCTAGCTACTAATTCTGGTTCAGACACTAAGATGATCCTGGTGCCTTTGGTCAAGTCATTTAACTTTCTGTGTTTCCAATTCCATCCTTTATCTCCCTAGTCTATTTTGATTGCGAGACTCTTTGTGGTAGGGAATCTCTCTTGTTTTTATATGATACCCAATAGAAAAGAGCTTGTTTTCATTGGGACCTCTAGATCCTATGGTACAAGTTTAAAAAAAAAATCAAAATGATGGCAGCGCATTTCAAATCATGAGATAAATGTATGGCTTTTTTTTCTTTTGATCCCATCAAAATCTGTACCCTGAGAATGTTATGGAATGTTAAATATGACTTGTCACAAAAGCATAACAGGTAAATCGAGAAAAAACATACTGAAATAATTAGTCCAAAGTAGTCTTACTGAATTTTACTCATGCAACAGACTGAATCAAAAATAAAATCACGCACATGTTGACAAAAGTGGTTTCCATTGCTCATCAAGAATAGCCTCGGTAAAGTATCTAACATCATCTAATTCATGATATTTACCAGTACTGGTAGAAATACAAACCAGATTTTACCGATCCTCAGTTATCTCAGTTATCCCAAATAGAAAAACCTTTCATTCATGTTAATACTATTGGAAAGATGTATTTTTAATCAAGATTTTGTACCAGTCACTGCAAAAGGCAATTTTTTTTTAAGTTTATAACTTTTAATGTTTTTAAAGCTGGCAGTGCTTCAAAATGATAGTAAAGAATGGTTTGGGAGACCTGTGATCTTCTGCCTATGACAAAGCACCGGAAATGATATCGTTCCTGTCTCTTCTACTGGAGTCCAGTAATCTGGTACATCCTTGAAATGTTTTTCCCCTTTAAATTAATACATTAAAAATGCTATAAAAAACCTTGTTCAAGGAGAACACACTAAGGGAGTATGTCTTCGCTGTTTTCTTTAACCACGTTTTCTTTATTCTAAGCTCTTCATCTCTCTCTCCATCTAATTCCTGTTTCGCATTTCTCTGCTAGGGTCCCCAACACGGAAGTTACTACTGGATTCTTTGTGAAGCTTGCAAACTCTGTTTAGAGAGATGAAACAATTATAATGCTTAAAGCGAAAGTTGAAGGTCAGGGGTTCAGCTGAATCTGATGCACCTGTTTAGTCTGTCCACGCTCACCTGCAGTAAATGGAAGATAAACCACACTTGTTTATGGCCTGTTTCAATGGGGTTCAGATTATTGTGGCTTAGCCTCACCCACAACAGGAAAGATTAAAGTTGTAATGGATCAATTGAAACATGCTCCCACGTGGTAAATTGTCCCTATACCCCTTTATAGCACTGCAATTGTTTTGCCTGCGCACGCATCTGATGCCGTGAACTTGGGTTCACAAAGGCTTGTAGTCTATCTATATTTTATTTAGTTAGTTTGTAAAGGTGCATTTCTCCCCTGCCTCACATAAACATGGGTAACTACCTCTCTACACACTATGAGCCAGATTCACTGCTTTGTACCCTTTGGCACGCCGGGCTGCCTTTACCCCTCCCATCTCTAACACATCACCTTTCAGTGTGATTTACTTTCAGGAATCTCTGTATGAATCCAAGATACTCCATGTGATGTCTTCAGGGAATAGGGGTGATAAAGAGAAATTCAGCTCGCCTATTTTCTTTCCTGTCGCTACTTGATAATCTCTTTATCTGGACTCACTCTGGCAGAGTTACAGACAGACTTATTTCCCCACAGACAAACCCTGCCCCTTTTCTCTAACGCACATGCGTTAGCACTTCAAAATGAAGCTACTTTTTAAAATAGCTGTTTGCTTCTTTGATATGTATAGTCAGATTTTGTATTAAGGACACGTTCACAGTGCACACATATGCACTTCAAAGCAGAAGTTGGTTCTCTCTCTGTCTAGCTCGCCTTTTGGGGGGCATTGGGGATTCCTGAGAAGACGTATTTTACATTTTCTGATACATTATGGTCCTAGTTCTAAGCCTACGAATGAAGTTTGTTTGTCCTTTAATCATACTAAGACTTCACTCCTTATAGTCAATGAAAGGTTTGATTTTTAAACCAAAGTTACAGCCTCTATTGTTTATGGGCAATTTTTTCAGAAGCATCAACGTGACTTCATGAATCTTAAGTTTCATTTCCAGCAGTAACTAGTCCTTCAAAACTAAAAGCCCAATTGTTTTAGTGAAGGTATTAACCCAAAAAGGCCTTAATTAGTGGTGAAATGAGGTGGACATTTGATAATTTTTGGCCATATAGCAGTAATACAACTTGCTGGAGTTCTCACTGTACAAAGCCAGGGGCCAGCTGACTTCATCTGGCATAAACCAGTTAAGTCAACAGAGCTACCGTGTTTTTTGCCATTTCAGGATCTGGCCTAACATTTTTGAAGAGGTGCATTTTGGCATAAGACAGTACGGACTCAAGGCGGGTCTACCCATCCCATTGGGCAATCTGTTGAACTGGAATATAAATACTGAAATTTTATGAAAGAGAAAAGATCCTTTGAAATACTAACACTGCACAGCTAGCAACCAGAATGGGGCTGGTTTAGCCTCATGCCTGACTATAGGTACACAGAAGCCAAGACCACAAGGGATTATTGTTACATCGTCTTGTCTGAACTTTTGCCATTACAATTCACCTAGTTATCTCAGGCAGGACTCCCATAAATTGAATGTGGACCAAAAATTATCTTCCAGACAGATGCAGTCTTACTCTTAAGATATCAAAAGATGGAAAATGGAAAATCCTTTGCTAAGGATTTGTAGGTTTGTTTGTTTTAAAATCATTATCTACCTTGTGACTCGCCACGGGGAAGTCCGACTGTCTCCTATCAAGCATGTCAGTTAAAGTCTTTATAAACGCTTTCCCTCCTTTATAATTAAGACCCAGGCCAATCAATCAAGCTTTAAACTAGGGTCATCCGTGACAATACCTAGAGAGAACACAGAGCTGACAGAAAAGGGTAGGGAACGGTAATACAACTCCATAGGCGTGCTCACTTCTGCAAAAGGAAAATCTAAATTGATTTGCCGATGAAAAGAAGGGTAAAAGGAAGAAGGACTGAAGTTATCAAGACCCTGTAAAGGATAAATGTAAATTATATGACAGAGGGAAGGAGTTTCTTAAAGCGGTAATAGAGACTGCTTCTTAACATTTTCTACATCTAGAGACATCAGCAGGATAAGGTTGGAGACATTTTCAGCAGCCGCATGATATTTATTACAAAAATAGTGCATGGGGCCAACTGCGACTGGGTCCCCATTGTGCTACGTATAATATAGAGAAAGTAAGGAACAATCCTTATCCTGAAGACCTTAAATCTTTACCATAAAGGACAGCTCTTTAATAGTGCTGCACTGATTTAAAAGAGCTGCACCAAACTATAGCTGCTAAGGATCCAGGCCAAAGACTTTTTGAGGCTACCGAGAATCAGGCAGGGGTGACTGGTGCCTCCTGAGTCTGTGTTGGGGGGGCAATTTGTGGGTGGGCCCAGGGGCAAGCCAAAAGCCCCATATCCATTCCTATACTTCTGTACCATAGCTTAGCGCCTTCCGCCCACAACACACCGCCAGCCCATGTAGCAAAAAAACTGCTCCGTCATAAGTGGTGCTGAGTCAGGAGGCCAATCTCGCGGGGGGGGCATATGCCCCCCTTCTACCAATCGCTTGTGGCATCAGGCATCTGAGAATCAGCCCCATTGTGGAATTTAGCTTAACCATTACTGACCACAACTCACCTCAACCTCTCTGTGAATCTAGAAGCTCTTCATGGAAGAGGAGACTGTTTATTAAACTGTTTAGTTGGGGAAAAGATCCAAGTTCCTGGCAATATTAGAAAGAGAATACCTGTCTGGAGCAAAGAATTAATCATCCTTGCATGGACTTCCTTTGTAACATGAAGGTAGAAATGACATCCTGTGATCTGTTTCTGAGACTTTTCGGTGTGGAGTGATAGTTTGCCTAGGAATGCACCGCTGTCAGTCCCCCAGGGCTCCTTGGTGATGGTTATCAGGCAGGCACAGGCAGGCTATTTTCCCCCACTAAGGAAATGATGCCCTATCTAAATAAATAAGCTGCTTGAGTTTAGAAGTCAAGTACAGTGTCTGTTGCACAGACGGCTAAAGGAGATGATTTGTGAGAATCTGTGCTATGCGCTCATGGTTCGTAAATGGGGCGAGGAGGGTTGTTATTACTCTAAGTGTTTATTGGGTGTAGAAGTAGCCATGTGGCCAACTCTGAATTGCAGTGAATTTGCAGCTGCAAAGAAATCCAAACGATTGCACTTAGTATCATAGCAGAAAGGGCAGCATTACTGACACAGCGGTACTGGTAGGAACTGCTGTTTCCTACATTGTGCTAAAACCTTGCCCTGCTCTTTGGTTGTTTGAACCCTGGATGCTGAAACTAAAAATACATACATAGAGACCTACACAGTTTAGATTTGGATTTCTCATTTGTGTGAGGTATGTTGTGGCCAGGTAAGCACTTCTAAGTGGTCAAATGTACCCATTCATGGATTAAATCAAAACAGGAAATACAAATTAAAAACCTTTCCCCTAGTCTCTTCTTTGCCTTCATGAATGGGTGTGTGTTTAAATGCATTCTACCACTGCTTCTTTTGCTTCCTGCTTTGTAATAATTTTTTTAAGTCGAGTAGCCTCACGACTTCCAAAAGGTTAGAAGGATTAGATCTGTTTGCTAGTGGGGAAATGAGGTTTTATTCATGTCAGCTGCTCCTTTGCTGAATGTGATTCTGAATTCCAGCTGAGCTATGCTTAGTACAAAAACAGAAAAAGATGGGGGAGAAACTCTGAAAACATGGGAAATGCCACAATGGCTTAAAGCTACCTATCTGTGAGCCTCCACTACTGCTGCTGTCAGTTAAAGCAGTCTAAATACTGTGACCCTAGCTACTTCTGGTCACATAGAGCAGTGGTCTCCAAACTTTTTTGATCGCGCAGCCCTATCAGGAAAAAATTTTTGAGCACGTACCCCCCAATATAAGTATATTTATATTCGCACACCCCTATCAGTAAAAAAATTTTGAGCACGGACCCCCAATATATGTATATTTATATAAATATACATATAAATAGAAGTTCTAATATTTTCTTCCCACACCCCAATGGAGCGTCTTGCGCACACCCCACTTTGGAGACCACTGACATAGAGGACCTGAAGAATGGCACTGTTGTCACTACATATTCTTAAGTAATTTTCTGTACTGACCACCCCTTAGTTTGCTTGAGCCACATCACAGGTGGCGTAATAGTTGCCTGTCTCTGCCTCCTTGAGTTTCCTTCAAAAGCTATTGCATTGTACTGCAGAGAAGAGCAGACACATTCTAGTTCACAAACTGTGATATATAGACTTGATTTCCTACACTTTCATTTCAAGGTTTGAAGGTTGTTTTGTTGTGGACAGTGGAAATTTGGAGCCCGCTGAGCAAATCTAAGACACCTTATGAAAAAGAAATCTCTGTCATTGCTTCATTTTGGTTGTTTGTTCAACTGTGAGTAATGTGACTATATTTCATATTTCTTACTCATCTCTGAAAACAGCTGGGAGACCAGCCACAGAAAGCTAACAATGAAGGGCGATGTATTATCGCTGCTATGGGCAATGCTGTTCCTTATGGATGCAGCCATGCAATGGAAATACTGCAGTGTCGCACTGTCCATCAAGGAGCGCCAAGAGCAGACAAAAACCTAATATACAGGTGAAGCACATCCAATGCAATATCCAATGTGGTCCAGGAGAGAAGACCTCCTTTCTGGCCTCTGAGGTAACAGTTTGAGGATGTAGAAAAGTATCTTTTCCTCTCACCACTTCAGAGCTGTACATAAGGTTCAGGTACAAAGCAGCCTTGTATTACTGAGAAAAATAAGATTTGTCTCAAAAGTATAAAGCATAAGGATGAGAAATGGGGAGATGTGGACACATGAGCTGTTCTCTTTCAGTAACCCACCCACTCACCTGCCTCTTCTCACCCAGTCTCCTGAGGACATACTATAATGGAGACACAGGAGCTTTTGCAACTTGTATGCCTTACAGAAGGAGAGGAGGACAAAATCTTTCAGACCTTACTTGGGCAAATTCCCACTGATTTTAGTAAGAGTAATGAATGAGGAGTGCCTGACATCTGCATATTAAACACAGACATTTTGGGGGCAGGGGATTTGTCAATGATTTATTAACCAACTTGGAAAAGCAGCGAAGCATCATATGAATAAACCATAGTGCTTTTGAAAGGTTAATGTCCTTAAAATGACAAAGTATTTTAGCAGGTTTCTGGATACCACATAAGAAATGTAAGTGCACTAGTGAGTATTTTGCGATGGTGTCCAGACTAATTCAGAAGCTATGAAATTAATATATAGACAGGAAAAATGGGCTAGGAAGACAGGGCTCTTCTTAACTATTAACATAAAAACCTAGTGCTGGCTGTTAAAAAAATAATTTTCCCATTTCCAGCATGAATGCCAAATATGACCTAGCTGCAGGAGTACTGACAGTTGCCAATACAATGGTAACTTTGTCATTTTAAAAAAATACTGTGGGTATTTATTCTTTAATAAGGGATAAGAGTTATCTTTATAGAAATGAAAAATAAACACATTGATTTCAGTTTATATATACTGTGTAAACAGCAATGGCAAATTGTTCTTCATAATTGCAAGCTCAGGAGAAAAAATAATTTGAGTTTTATCCTAGATGCATGTAATCACTTCTGCACAAATGGCTAATTCTGAAGGAATATAATGTCACTGCTACAACTTAGTTCTTTTTAAATGATGTTCTTGACCCAATTCTTCTTTTACAATTAAGTTTGGCCAATCAGTTCCCCAGGAGCAGAATCTCATTTAGAAAAAGTCTGTAAACCTGTCTACATTTGGGCCCTCACTTTCCATTTCAAATCTGATAATTATTTTTCTCAGCGCTATAGATTTAATGTGGAAACTACTTTCCAGAACCAACATTTTGGCCAAATACTCTATTTCGTGGTTAAAAAAACATGCTATTTTGATTCCCCCTTCCCTCCCAACCCAGACCTACCATAAATATTTCAATATTTGCATTGTCTACAACACATGCTTATAGTCATTAAGGTTTCTTCATGCTATATATGTAACAGTATCATAGATCACTGTAATGGTTCAGGAGTTAAACCCAGTGCTTTGACATGTGCACATATTGACTTTAAATTTCAGTGAACAACAACGGATAGTGTCCCTTGGGGAAAACTGAGTAGTAGGAATCACGGGTGTCAATATTTACCTCTTAGGTCACTAAATCCTGATAGTCAATAAATCAGGAAATCTCAGCTCTCAGTGTCGGAGTAATCTGGTTGTACCTTAGGGTAGAATTTGGTATACTTATTATCTGCTTATAAGTTAGAATGATTTTGCATTTGAAGTCCCCATGATGTACAGAACTTTTCCATTCAATTTTAATAACATACCAACCCATAAGTCATTGCAATTGCTATTACTTTGCTATCACCTCTCCTTGGACTCTTTGTACATAAACTGCATGCAAATTGAACAGTTTGCATTTTCCTTTATGTGTCAGAAAGAGGCTTTCCCCTGAGCTGGTAATGCGGCATCTTATGGATCTATCTACTACAGCTTTATATGACAAGTTAAAACACAAATTTTTCTGTGCATTCATATTCATAATGCTGGGATTTCAGAGAAGGCCACCATCAGAAAATGCAATTTAATCCTGTCTTTTGAGAATTAAAATTGGTTTTCAATTATTAAAAACTAATAAAACTGTTCACCAATTAAAAACTATATGCTAAAAATAAAGTCATGAACAGGTATTCTGAAGGAGATGCTCAAATTGCATAAATCAGCATAGCTTCATTGGCATTTCTCCTGACACAAATTCAGGAAAAAGTTAAAAAAGCATTTTCTAACCTTTTAAAAATAACTAAGCACATAAACGCAACTCCTTTTATGATGGTCTTTTCTTCTTTCAGAACACAGACGTTACTTCAAGACAACTAATTTCAAACCTGTTCTATAATAGCCCTGAAACATCTTCACACTACCCATGCATGTGAATTTCCATATGTTTTAAACTCAATGTATGCTTTAAACTCAACATATCCTTAAGTACTTTTCTGTACTGTAGCCCCATAGGCAAAACCTCACAAATACACATTTCTAATGGTAGAGTTAGAGTACTCCATTACAAGCAGGTAAGCTGTCTGTCCACAGTACAAGTTCAAAACCTCCCAACCCCGTTCAAGAAAGGATAATGATCCACATTACTTTCAAAAGATGTTTCCACTGATGTTAACGTGTTTTCCCCTCACTTGTTTTGATCAAAGGGCATTCAGTTGTAAGGAACAATTTGTAAGTAATTATTTTAAGTTCGTGCAATGTTCTCAAAGGCCAAAAAAAAAAATCCATACATATTTGAAAGGCATTCAGCTGTAGGTTAAAGAGCATCAGAGTCTATGAGAATGCCAATTAGAGCCAGCTGAAACCTGACTGACCTGCCATGACACCAAGATACGTATTTGAACTTGGTTTCTCACGAATGAGCATTTTCCTTCTGTGCAGAAAGCTGGTTTGGAAACTTCCCACTGTGACGGCGCTGCATGCCAGGATCATGATCCAAATATAACTATCGCAAAATATTAATGCCCAAACAGAATATCAATAAAAATCACTGGTGTAGGAGGAAGACCTTAGCTGGCCTTTTTACACATTGCACTTTGAGTTGCTCAAATGTTGACTGGCGTTAGTGCTAGCTTGAGTTTAGACCAGTCACACCTTAAGGTGAACACCCTTCTCTGATTGTCCCCCACCAGCCCAGCTGTGCCTTGCCACTAGCGGGCTGGCAAGGCGGGGCCTAATAAAGAACTACAGCCGTGATTTGTCACTATAGGTCTGGTAAGCCAGGACAGGCTCCCCCTATTCCAGGCTCCCTGCTGTGTCCTCTCCCTCCCCCACAAGACCCCACTCCTGGACCTGCCCATGCCTGTGACTTGGCTAGGCAGCACATGCTCTGCAGGCTGTTTGCACAGAGCTGCAACCCTGGGGGCGGGAAGGTCACACCCCTGGGGGCAAGAGGGTGAGTTGCCTTGTTGCCAGAACTCAGGGTTCAGCAGGAGCACAGTTCAGGAGCTGGAAAGTCTGTGCACACAGAACTGAAGGGTGGGGAAAGGGACACAGCACTTTGGGATACTGGAGGCCTGCAACTTATTGGGCCTCATCTGTGGGGAGCAGCCCCACAATAATGGAACATGAGCTGGGTAACACAGATCAGAGATCAACCTGCCTTGGAGTGGCGTAACTTTAAGCCGCCTAAAATATGCTTAAAACTAGTTTCAGGTATTAATGTACAGACAATCCAGGGGTCCAGGAGCCACCTAAAATTAATGTGCAACAAGGCTCAGATTTTCAGCCACTGATACAGGCCTTTTCCCCAACTGCAAATGCAGAATATGAGAGAGAAAGAATGACAAGCATGCATATTTAACAAACTTCAAAAGCAATGAGTTCATTAGTGTTAAATGATAATAAGTAAGTTGTCCTTGAATGATTGGCCATGGTTTAATAAAGCTTGTCTTCAACTTTATTGAAAAAAATGCATTTCAAACATACATTGACAAACTGAAATACAGCAAATTAAGATAAAAATCAATTACTAAGGTATTTATAGATACTGAATAATGTATTCATTATTATTCACTCTCATTACTATTCATTTCCTCACTATCACAGGGAAAACATGTAGGTTGAATGACAGGTTTTAAAATCTAGTTTCTATATAAGAAACCAAAATAGCTGAGGGAAAATTTGGAACTCTGAATTAAAAAAAAAAAAGGATCAATTGTCAAAATCATGTCCTTTGGCATTTAAAAGATCACTAGTCTTCTGTTATTGCATTTCTAACTAATCAAACGGATCTTTTAGATTATTAATCTGAATAATACTTTTTTCTAGGAATGTGTAGGTTTCACTTCAATTCAGCATAGCTGACCTGTAAAACACTTGCATACATATTTTAAGGTACATGCAAAAATATTTTTTCCTAATATTTCATAAAAAAAGATAGCAACTTTTTTTAAATCAATCAAATTAAGGCATAAGGGAAATAGGATAGCTGGTGATAATATGAATTCAGTGACCATTTCTTCCATGGAGATGTTTTTCTCATTTGGCTTGTTAATTACTGCCTGTATCATTCTGGGCATTTGCAAAGGTGGGATTTCACATAGGTTAGAAGGATAAAAGAGACAAGATACATGTTGCCCTACAACTGCTGTGATGGCATGAGTGGTTTTCAATCTATGCATCTAGTCATTGCAATTGTGCCTTCAATTTTCACACACACATATTTAAGATGCATCGGGGGGGAGGGGGCGGAAAAAAATCAGACCCAGAGTACCTGTGGCCCTGATCCTCAACTGATAAATATTAGTACGGTTCCACTGCAATCAAAGCACCTCTGTCTATTTACTCCAACTCAAGCTGTAACCTTAAAAATCTTTATTCTGCCCAATTTCACTGCTAATATAGTCCATTTCCAACATCCATAAAACATCGCTTGCTTTTTTTCAAGGACCAGTAACCAATATTGTCCCATTCCAAGCCATTAGTGCCAGAAACTGAAGTTTTCATTATCTGTATGCCACAGCTTTAGACCCCTTTCCCTACACTTATACATCCCTACACTTAGACGTGTTGGCAGATGCTAAGAAACCTTTTATCAGTTGCAGATCGGGGAGAGACTGGTCTTTTTTCAATGCCAGATCCAACAAAGTCAATAAGCTCTTTGAGGAAATCTCTCTGGGTCTGACCTTCTGGGCAGCCTCCATAGGCCCCAAACTATGGTAAGAGCAGTAGTTCTCCCAGGCGACCTCTTAGTTAAAGATTCAAAAAGAAGACTGTTACCAATTGGCGGCACCAGAAATCTTCCAAGCAGGAATTAATCAGCTTGCAAAGCTTTTACACTCAACTTATCGCTCTCCCAGAGCTCTACATATATTCTTTGTGACCCTGTATTCCTCCACCCCCTTTGATCGTATTATATTGAAGTGGTCTCTTGTTTAATGCTTAAGCAGGACCAACGCATGATAACATCAAAACATAAGAGAACATAAAGAACATGAAAGAATATAAAGTCAATAGCTTGGCTTATCACAATACATAAATAGCCCTAGTTAAAAGCCTTGGTTTTACAGAGCTCCCCTTATGCTCTTACAGAACATAACTAACAAAGCTAAGTACGTTTTTAGAAGCAAATGCTTTCTGAAACTATTGACTAGAACTACCCCTGATTTGCTCTCTCTTTTCTATTTCAGTTTTTGCCCATGAGAGGACAGACAAACAAAGCACCTTTCTTTCCCCTCATCCAACAGCATAATAAGCCAGCAGAGAATCTGGCTTTCAATATTTTGGTTTGGACAGAGGTTAACACACCAGCTGAAAGACGGAATTCAAGAGCCCTAGTGCAAGAAAGCTGCAGAAGGGTGCACAACGCGAGGCCTCTCCCATCTGACTGACGTCATCCTGCCGATAGACTCAAATATTTGGGAACCAGTTCCAAATGCAACTCTGGCAACAAGCCACAGGGAGATGCAAAAGCAAGGTTAACACAGCTTCTACCCCTCCATGCAACACTGATCACAATGAAATAAAAACAGAAACTCACCTTGTATCTTCTTTTTTTGTTTCTTTGATTCCTAAATTTAATCCAAGCTAATATTTAACTTTAAGCCATATGGTAGGTGCTGGAAGCCAGATGGACTGCAGTGTGACATCCACTGTTGAGAATCCATCTCACTCTCCGTTTTCGTACCATTTCTTGGCTGCCTGCACTCATGCTAATCTGTTAAAATTGTTTTGCCCATTCAGAAAGTGACATATCGCTTGTACTCAGTTCTATTATGCATCATCACATTATAAGGATGGCAGCTTCATGACTCACTTAATTATTCTGTTCCTTTGTGTTTCAGACACAATTACATTTTAGGCAGAGATTTATTCTTCCTCACATAAAAATTAGGAGTTGAAATCCATGATTCTCTTGCAGTCAATAGGAATATTTCCACTTGACTTCACTGAGGCCAAGATTTCACTCATGCAGTTTAAGGTGGGAAACAGGCTTTTTTTTAAATGTATACAGTTGTGGCACCTAAATAATACACCTGAAGTCCTGTGGGTATAAGCTGTGTGACTCTTTGCTCTCTAGGTTCATAGTGCTTGCTAAGAAAGTCCACATAGGAGATTTAATACAGAGTAAGCTGTTGCACCAGAAATTCACACCCTTTCTCACCACCTGCTAACTTCTCCGCACAGACAAGCTCTAATTAGATGCGGCAGACAAAAGGAAAACAAGAGTCGCTTGTCAGAAGTCGAGCAATAGATTAGCAGAGGAAACGGAAATGATGTTGCCTAACTACCAGTATAATTCCCTTTCCATTGACACTCTAGCAGCTTGGATCATAGCAATGCCCAGAATGAGGACAGCACCTTCTATAAAGCACCTTCTTTGCACTGGAGAGGTCTAATTCGGAGAGCAAAAGAGAGAAAAAATGAAAGCAAGTGATGGTACGTGCAGGCCACTTGATGAAAGTGGTCACGGGTGCATATCCCATTACTGGCATACTCTGAGTATTTCTTACTGACCCTTCATTTTGCTATTATTAGCACCTGGCCCAGTTGGCATTTACAAACTCCCCTTACCTTTTCCATTTTCAGATACGTGATAATCCTGTCTACATTATCACTTTGGCAAAGGCTCCCCTTTTGGTCACCAGTTCCCTTATGAGAACTCCTTTCATTCCTTCCTCCCTTCCCTCCCTGGTTTTACACAGATGCTGGGTAAAAACCTGCCTCAGCCCCCACAATATTGACCTGCTAAATGTGTATCATGACGGCGAAGCTCTATCTTTGGAGACAACAGGTATCCCCATTTCTGCACGGGTTTTTGAGGTACGTGTCTTTTAGTTGAAGAGCAACGGACCTTCAGGTCATCTCCCCGCTGAATCTGCCTGGGATCTTTCCTCCAACCCTATCCCAAACTACGTTCAGTCGCCACCACTGACTTATCCCCTTACTCAGATCCTCCATCTCTCACTCTGTCGGTGCAACAATGCAATATATCTTCTCTGTCCATAGTGAAGTTTCCTTTAAAAAAACTATCAGCTTTCAGGGTGCTATGCTTCAGTCACTCAACCATTGCCAATTCTTCCTGGACATTGCCTGACATTGTGAATAAAATGAATGTACTCCAACTTACAACCGCTGAGTTTCTGACCTATCATATCTTTAACAAAGCTTTCTCAATTACAGATAAAAGTAATCTGTACCCCTCTGGTACATCACACTGGAATAGTGCATATAGTTTCCTGGATATAGCTAAATGCTAACAGTAAAATTTCTAATAAAGTGCAAACTGGAATTCTGCATCTCCACTTGTTAAACCCATATTCAAAATGCTTGTTCGTTGAAAACGCCTACAGAAACCAATGATTCTTCCATGTAGATCCCTCTGCACATTTCTACCTGGCTGCAACCTATTGTTCTTAAGCAATTTCTGTTTCTTTTACAATTCCTGATTTGACAATACCTGCAGAGGATAAAAAGACAAAGGTGAACTCTCAAAACAAGGGATATCAATTGTGTCGATTCCCAGATCAGGATTAGGCTCCAGAGCACATAAACCACAGAAGCCAATGAAATGATGAGTTTGTTTCTAAAAGGGGCCTGTTGAGAAGCAGGTTTTGTCAAGCGTTTATGCAAAAAACCTCCAAATGAACCAATTTTCTGTGATGTATTATAAGGAGGGGGAAAAGAGGAAAAATGATCTACATAAATAATGCCCCACGTGCAATATATGTTTCAAAAAAGTAATGCGAATCAGCACCAAGAGCAAAAACTACCTTAAAGAAAGGAACTTAAATCCACAAAGCAACATATAAGACTCATACAAAAAAAAAATCAATGTTCACTGCACTGGTTGCTTGCAAAATTAGACAATTAATTCTGTGTAAACTAACCTATCAGGAAACCACACTGTGGGGATTCTGATAGCTGTTATTGCAGTACACTATATTAAGGAGAGAGCACTTTAATGAGATCCCTGGAGAGTCTATACAGACTTGAATCCTCTCCTTGAAAAGGACATTTTTACCCCATTTAACTGCCACTATGTTACATCTCTGATACACATATGAACAAAAAGGCTATTAACACAATTATCAGTACCAATAAGCATTGTGCTTCTGAGGATCAAAAAGCGACATTATGTCACTTTCAGTATATAAGATCCATCAGAAATATTATGTGCATATTAAGAACGGTACTTAATATCACTCACAGACAGTAGCATTCAATAAACCAGCAGCACAAAGAAGGGATTAATGCACCAGCATAAAAAAAACCCTACTTGCCAGTATAACCTGTAATTTATATTTTTAAAAGGTTTTTAAAATAAATAAATAAATAATGCAACATACACAGAGATAAATTAACTGGTGCAGCTTGTCATATGTAATAAATTCCCCGGTTTGGGATTTTATTTTTGAGGCAGGTGTTACAATGAATCTTTTACACTGCAGACTTCAAAATGGCTGTATTTCAGTTTGACTGTCTACTGTAAAACTGTGCTGCATAATATCTTGATTGAAGTGTACTGTATCAATAATGTCAGAGACAGTAGAATTAAGTCTCACTTTTTATTGGCTCTTGTTTGCTGTTTCTCAGTAAAAGAAGCACCAAATTTATGTTTGAAACTCAAGGAAAGCAATGCTCTCACGATTGGAAAGGCTGCTTGGTTTAAGCCTTAGCATTTTTTACTTTGTACTCTCTCTCTAATAAAACGTTGTTATTAAGTGATGCCTGGGATGTGTTTGGGTCACAAACATAATAATACTACCCATTTTCCTTTAATATAAAATGAAATGGTATTAAAAATAAAAAGAAACCTTTAAATGTGCTAGTGATATCAGCTTAGATGGGATACTTCACTTCTCCAACCATATGTACTGGTACAAGACTGACTACACTGAATAGTACTACCTAATTTCACAAACAATACCATTAGAGCTAACGGACTACTCATAGGCTGAGAAGGTACTAAGTGTTAATAAAGTTATTAGGAACTGTCCCATTATGGTCATTACCGTTACTGCCACTGTGTTCACTTAACAAACCTATAAGACATTGCTGTCAGGGAAAATGTGCTGCCAAAAGAGCTGTCGCACCATTGCAAAGGCACCCTCACAGAACACTCACAAAAGGCAAGATCATTATTTTAGACACTCTACAATAAATTCAGTCCTTGTGTTAGCTCTGCTGACTTCCTGGGAGAAGGCAGTCCCAACCCAGGGATGTACTGCAGTAGAAAAAGTCAGCTCTCAAAATAGCAAAAGCGTTGTAAGTGTCCCCAGTCGATTCTACAATCCTGGGAAACAGAAAGAATTGAAATATAATCTGAAGAGCTCCAAAGACATCTCTCTGTTAACTATACTGTCTAAGAGCACAGAATATGGGATATCCTATTGTTAAGAATTGTTTTCCAGTTCTGATTAAGAGATTCTGCACCCGGTCCCTATAAATATTCTTCACATTTGCACCCAACGGACCGAGTATTTTGTTCATCAGACTAATTGGTTCACAACCCCTGCCAAGTATCAGCCATATCTTTCCCAACTGCCATAGGCTAGTATCATCATTAGCTGAGTGACAATCTCCTAGAGAATTTGGACTCTTTAATCTCAGCGCTCCCTCAGGAACAGCAGGCTATTATGGGTTAAACCCATCACAACTTCCCCTTCACTTCTTTTCTTGCACTGTACCTCATTGGGGAGGAGAGGGTGACATACAAAAATATATGGACATGTCTCCCTAAAGAGGATAGCCAGAATCAATCTATAGGAAATAGTGCATAATGTAGGAAAGGCAGAGGGTCATATCTTCAAATAGTTTTAAAAATGAGCAGCATAACTCACTCATTCCAATTTTTGAGGGTCAGCATACGGTCTTGCAAAAGGGTAAATCAGTCTGACTCTGGTGAAGTGAATGGAAGTATTGCAGTATGAATGAGATCAGCAGCACAAGGTAGAGATTATTCTTTATTAATATATATTATTTGTATTATTTTTTACACCAAAAGCCCCTAGTCAAGATACGGAGCCCATCACTGCAGCACATGGTAAGACACTGTTGCCCGCTCTGAAGTAAAGATCCCAAATAACCAAACTCATTTGGAGATCAGAGACGTAGGCGATGCATAGAGTGGGCATGTGCCCCCCCCCCCGTCCTCTCCCCAAGAGCACTGGTGCCCCCCTGGCTGAGAACACTTGTGCCCACCCCTGAAATTTGGATGGCCACTGGGGGACTCCCTCGGTTGTGCCCCACTGGTGCCCCCCCAGACTCAGGAGGCACCAGTCACCGGTGATCAGAAACAAGTGAAAAGAAAAGTCCTGGAGTAAGAATTCAGAAAACCAAGGCATAACAGCTTCACCAGTATGCAGGGGAAATGCAAGGGGCTCCTCCTGCACCAGACAGGGAAGCCTTTCTGGCTTTTCAGGCTGCTACTGAGAGCCTTTGTTTTCCCCTGCTTGTGCTATGAAGAACCACGGCTCACTCTGGGTATTTACAAGCATTACATTTAGATGTAGGTCAATCTAAGGCTGGGTGTGCAGGCATTTGCAGGGCTTACATCACCCTAAAAAAAAAACTATGACCCAGGGGCACTGACTTTTAATTTTCTGCGGGGATGGGGGGTGACTAAAATGACGGATATGTAGGCATTCAACACATTTTGGGTGACAGCCCTCTTCCTGAGGGGAGGCAGGGCCCTCAGGCCCCCATGTACTTGGCATCTCTAGTGTGACCTCAGTTGAACTAACTTTAGATTGGCCTGGGGTTAACCCAATCTAAAATGGGTTAACTCGGCCTAATGCATACCTGTATGTGTTCACAGCACAGCCGGGTCTGGGAAGTCCAGACAGTTACCATAGCCCTGGGGCTGTGCTGTTCTCTCCCAGCCTCCCCAACTTTGACTGGGCTATTTTTAGGCAACTTTGACTATCCCTCCTAACTGGGCACCCCTAACCTTGGACCCACCAGTCCTCCCAATCCTGTCAGCCCCTCCCTACCCTTCCCCAAGTTACTTACCTTGAACTGCCTATGCTGTTCCCAGCAAATAGTATATGCCCACTAGGCCTGTGTGAATAGGGAATTATTTGATCTGGGTTAGGATTCAGCTGATTCAGATGCCAGAGATTCAATTAGGAGCTCCGAATCAGTTTCCTGCTTCAATTCGGAGATTCAGCCATAGGGTATAATGGGGAATCAATTAAATATCTATAACTTTGTTGTTTTTTGTCACAAGCACCCACATCACAAGTTTTCTCTGTCAGCAGCTAGAGGTGCAGGGCCCCAGAACCCCTGCACTTATCTCCTCGACAGCTGGCAGGCTTTGTGGCCGCAGCAGGGCCTACCATCCCTGCAGCTTTCACCTTGCTGCACCTTAACGCACACAGTATCATCCGCGTCACGAGTTTTGCTTGTCCGCAGCTTGAGGTACAGTTTCCCCAAAACCCCTGCACCTATTTCCTTGAAACCTGGCAGGCTTTGTGGCCTCACCAGGGGCTAGCATCCCTGCCGTTTTGACCCTGCTGTGGCTTAACACATGCACGTGACATGAGTTTTGCTTTCAAAAATTTGGTGTGCAGTTTCCCCCAAACCCCTACTCCTATCTCCTTGACACTTGGCAGTCTTCATGCTGCCAGCAGAGGCTACCGTCCCTGCAAGTTTCATCTGAATCAGCCAAAAGACAACAAATTAATAGATATTTCATTGATTCCCCATTATACCCTATGGCCGAATCAACAAATCTTTTCTGAATCGATTCAGAAAGCCTCGAGCTTCCTGTAATTCAATTCGATTCAGATTCGTAGATTTGACCTCTGAATCATCCAAATCATCTCCAAATTCGAAACATGATCCAAAGCTTTAAAAAGCCCTAATGCCCACACCACTCCCAGTTTACATTTAGCTGCTTCAACCTAAACTGAGTCGTGAGAATGCTTGTTCACAGTTTCAAGACCTGAATATTGCTGACTACATGTATAGTCCCCTTATACCTGGGCCACTATCTGTTTCCCAGGGTCTAATGCATTAATTGGCATATCTGACTAGCTCACTACTACCAAACTCCCATCTTCCAAAAAATCAAGTCTGGACCACAACTTGAAATTGGGTTGAAAACTTGAGATTTTATAAATAATGGACCTTGGGTTCTTTTGGTTTTAGCTTCCGGGGGTTTTTTGTGTTTTTAGGCTGTGCTTTTCTCCTCAACCAGTTAGGCTAAAAACCACATTTCAGTGGAAGCCAATCTTCTACAGGTGGGTCTTGAGGAAAAATAAAAACAAAACAAATACTCAACATATATGCAATATCTAAATATCTATCAGAGACCTGTGATAAAGATGCGAAAGAGCTGGCATAAAGGCTTTTGTTCCTGAGGCAACTAATGAAACCTAAATCTTCTGAGTGCAACTGCATGAGACACTTAATGCGCAATAGACTGACTACTGCGCATTAGTGTGTCACAGCAAAAAAGTGTGTTAATGCACTAATGAGTAGTAGAATTAGCCTACTGTGAATTAAGCATCACAAAAAGACCGTGCACCATTGCTACTGCACAGTAGTGCTGGCTGCTGTGCGTTTATGTAGTACCATATATTAGAGATACTATACTTAAAGTAGCAGTAGAAACAGCACTTTAATGCATGTGTAGATGCACCCTCTGTTACCTTGTCTCTTGACCAACTCTACTTCTAATTTTTTTTTCCTATTATCAGAAATCTAGACTTTGAGCTGTCTTTGGGTATATAGGGTTCTTGTAGTATGCTGTACACAAACAGGTACTATATATGGGGTCTCTGCCAAAGTGGAAGCAAAATTAAAATGATAGATAATCAAAATTCTTCAAACTAGTGTTCTCATTAAAAATGTCTCTTCTCCCCCCAAAAAACAGGTGGGAGGGGGTGGACCTTGGATTTGTATGCTTTTACAAAATGTTCTCGTGTGTGTGTGTGTGTGTGGCACATATATAAAATAAAAAATGGACACCTATCATTTATGTTCATCAGAACTTACTTTTGGCTACCAAGACAAGTAACCATTTAAATCATTGTATTGACAAAAATTAAGAAGCACCAGAACAAAAATAAACTAATTTTAATTCCAACCCTATGAACAACTTCAAAATGTCATAAAGATTTGCAAATATTTCGGATAGTTCTAATTTAACAGCTGCATGCATCACAGGTTAAACTTCACAGCTAAAGAAGACAGCACTGGTGTTCAGAGAGAGGATGATCCCTTTCATTATTTGCCCTTTCTTATTTGAAATATGATCCCTTTCTTATCTGAAATAAGGAAAAGCCCAACTAGAAAGAACTTTTTTATGCTCCTTTCCTCTTTCTTAATTCAAAAAGTAAGAGAACTTTCTTGATACTGACAAAAAAGCCTCACTCTGGCACTTGGAAAGTTTTCAACAAGGAATTCTTTGTGGAGAATATACACTCTTCGACAGGATTCTTTGCTTTGTAAAAAAATATCCTTGATATTAAAGAGTTGGGTGAATTTCTAACATCAAAGAGGAAGTAGGAAAGTTACATTTTCTATCACAGGTCACTATCCCAGTGCATCTGAAATCAGCTACTATAAATCTACTTTTTCATACACTTTGTTCTTTTCTAATGATCCCGAGACTCCTTTTCCTAGGTTTAATCTGTCACAACCTGTCTGCGAGCAGCCCCCAATTTCCTTTTTTCAGCGCTTTGTTTAGAGCAGGAGAATTCGTGCACTCTTTTGCAGAGATCCACTTTAATGAAATGCCTCGCCTGTTTAAGTCAGGAATCTTGACTTTGCCACAAGTATCAGAAAATAATAAATACAACGCACAAGGGTCTTTGGATCTGTCCGCAAGTCATGCTCTCACCCTGGTCTACGTAGGCTGGGAAGGGAAAGTTCCTTGCTGTGATTTGGCTTTGTTCATTAAGCATAGAAGAACATCAACCTAATCTTTCTCTTCAAACTAACTTATTCCAGGGTTTCCTTTGGGACTTCCTTGTCTCCAGTACAACTTCCCTCTCACCAGAGGATCACACCAGCCTCCCCCATATCTTTAACAACTCATTTTCCACATTTAGGTGGGGTTCTAGCTCTGGCTCATACAAGAGGCTGGCACAAGATCTCTGCTTTCCTCCTGGATTCTTTTACACTCCTATTGGACCTGTTTCATTGCTTTGCCCTTTCTCCCATAACATTTAGAAGCTCTTCTGTTTTTTACACACTATGTTTCCCGATTTTCACTGTATTTGATGTTCCAACAGTCTATGTCAATGGTAGCAGTTGAACATATTCATCAATAGCCTTCATTTAAATAGCAGATACAATAAAGGTACCCAGAGCAGCATATGCTTTAAAAAAAATTATCAAGATTCGAATAGAGGAGAACCAATGCGCTGATGGACACTTCTCCTGTGATCCAATTTTTTAGGTTTCAGATCTAGGAACTCGCAGTAGAGCCACAAACTACTGGTTCTAATGCCAACAGTCGCAGAGTGGCGATGCCCTCCCACTGCAGAAAGTGATCAGCAAGCTCAAGACATTTTGCCTTGATTCATGCTGAGAAATCTCTGCAATTTGTATCTCTGGAAGCCCTCCACATTCACTTCCTAATTTGAAATTATATCCTCCCTGTCAGAATGTGCCTGGGGGCATGCCATTTATGAAAAAAGGCAGCTTGAATCTCCGCATGTCTGGTCTGAGTCATAACATCTGCCACAATGAGTTTCTACTGCCAAATGTAGGCGTGCAGCTTAGTGTAGTTCCTCTTATGGAGATGAAAACCTAAAAGAAAGCAATCCAGGAGACAGCATAACTAACCAAGGGTCAGAAGTGTCTTAACACAGAGTGAAAGTTTGAAGCACTTGAAAGTGCTTCTGCTGTACACGCCTACACACGCAAAATAAAGGGAATTTTAAAAGCAATGCACAAACTTAGATGATATATATGGTCCTCTAGCAGGTTTCCTTATATTTGCTTGCTTTCCTCTCAATCATATAAGATGCTGCCAGTTCTCTGATTACTTTTCAAGAAGATAAGGTAACATCATATTCAGGAGCCCAGGGCAAAAGCTGCTGCACATTTTCCAAATCATCTGTGCAAAATGTGTGCTATGCATTAGCTAGGGTTCGCCAACTACTTTTCATCTGAGAACAGTTGTGACAGTTGCAAAATACTTCCAACTAAAGCGAGTATACTTAGGTAACTCTTAATGTGTCTAACAAACTGTAGAGAAATATATGGAACCCCGTAATGTTTCAGTGGCCAGTGGTCAATGCAAGCCACCATTCTGTGACGATTAGTGGTCAGTACCAGTTGCTTAAAAGGAAAATATAAGAAGCCTTGCAGGAGGTAGTTAAGGAATAATTTGCCCAGGAGGAAATTTCTTTGCAACTCCCCTTCCCCACCACCCCACACTAATTAGAAGGTGGCTAGTGATTTGAAGCATCAGCATTTTAAAGGCTTCTACTAGGTTCCTTCCACTATATGCGATTGTAGGTGGGGTGAGAAGACTCTTTAAGACTCAGTGGCTCAAATACACTGTCCCTAGGGTGGGAATATTAAATTAAATGTCATGTTGTATTCAAAAGTATATGCCTTAAACTTTTATTGTTGTTTCAATATTTGTTTCATTGTTTAATTACTGCACATACTCCAGGGGCTAATCCACCCAACAACCTAAGTGTCTTGATAGCCAGTAATAATACCACTACTACAATAAAAATAATATAATAGAAACCCATGTACTTATTCTCATTTTTGCAAACAAATACACTTCGAGCATTTAAAGTAGTGGTCGAAAAGCGAATAAGATAAACACGCCAATATCTATTAATGACATTCTTTCATTTTGAATGCTGAGTCTGGATAGCCTGACCTAATCTCCAAAGAATATAGAAACGAGAGGATAGCAAATAATAAAAATATGGAAAGATTTCGTGAACAGGTTATAAAAAGAATTAGGCCAATCAGTTGAGAAAGGAAATGCCTGAAGAGGAGTCATGGTAAGGCTTTATAAAATGATGAATGCCATGGACAAGGTGAATGGGGCACTGTGTTTACAAAGTAAAATTGAGACAGGACAATAAGAAAAAAATCAGGATATGCAAATATCACTGCTGCAAACATTGTGAAGGCAAAGGGCATAATCAGACAATCCAGTAGTTAATAAAATACCCTCACAAGCACAGACTACAATTTATAAGGGTTATTGGCCCTTATGTTTCAGGACGCATGCCAAGTGCTAAGTGCCTAGAGTGAGGAAGAAACTTCCATTATAGGCATGTTATTGCAGAATTGTCCATTATGGCAGCTTTACACCTTGCTTTCACTCAGATGATATCGATTACTACCAAAGGAAAGACAACTGGTTAAATGGACTGTTAGTTGGATCTGATGCTGTAATTCCCACTTCCCTGTGTTCCTAAAGTACTTCACAGCATACTGAGCTAAATAAAGGGAATTCAGCTTTGCACCCAGCATTAACTTTCAGGAGGGCTAAGGCACCGTCACCTGCCGGAGCCTGTATATAGAGGAGGGAATGCTGGACGGCATCAATCCACTTCAGAAAGTAGCGCAGCATCTTTACTTTCCAATTGTTCAGATACTTGGGATAGTCAGGACACTGGGATGTTTCTTCCAAAGACCATTACACCCAATAATGTGGCGCTCCTGTAATACTGCAACTGAGTATCGTTATCATGAATCTGAGCTCCAGTACTGTTGTGGGGATGAAACCAATGGGCCCACGTTGGGCCTATGGCACGCACCTCCCATCAAATTCCAGCACATTCTATATAGTACTTGATCACAAGGAATGCAACACGTTATTACGTGCCATTTTGGTAAGTGGCTTGCATGAAATGTGTAAGTTATTTCTATAAGAGAAATCCTGAAATAATTCCCCTCTCCAGCATAAAAAAAAGAAATGTCTTTAACCAACTAAAGATAGTGGTAATTGCTATATTTAAGATATGTACAAAATGAAATGTGCTAGTTATTGCTCTCTCCAAAGCTACTTTAAGAAGAAATAGGCATTGGCAATTATGCTCTCTTCCACTGCAGAAAAAAAAATGCCTGTACTTCTAAAATCCCCCTGTCTCAATCTATGCTAGCAAAATTATGTAAGCCCCTTGAGAAATCTGTGTTATTTTCCCTACAACCAGCAGTAGGAATGGTGTACGGACGTATGGCTGAAAGTTATAAACAGGATTTGACTGATGGATACCCCTGTACCTTGGCCTTGCCCTAAGATTGCAAGAAAAGAACATGTTCCAGCCCCCCCTGGCCTTCCAGGCAGGAACAGCTATATAGTAATTTAAAAAATAATGATCACCTCGCTAAGCAACTATGCTTCTGCAGAAAAAAAAAAACAGACAAACAAACACTAAAAACTCGCAGCATGGGCCTTGCTGGACACATGAACTTATTTGCTGATGTAATTTGGGCAAACCTGCACGACACTTGCTATACACTAAGAACTAATTGAATCAAATGCATTTCCATCCTGGTTTCCCCACAATTCCTTCCTAGTAACATCAAAAAGTTACTCTCGGAAAGAGATTTGAGGAGCTGTGGCATGCCCCATTTATGCTAATAAAGTGAAAGGAATGCCAGAGTCCACAATCACAGTCCACCGTTGAAAAGGTAAAGTGTGACATATCCTAAGCAATGCATGACGTGCCCTTCACTTCAGCGAGAAGCATGTCATGTCCTACAGCACTGCCACCCTTCCCTTTTGATATGTGCCAGCAGTTTTCATTGTGCTGTCTAGTCTCACGTGTGACAGAACACAGTTACAAAGCAACAGCATGCTTTATTTAAAGGGATTGCTGCAATCTGTGTGGGAAGTCTATGCTGGATATTGTCTCTTGTCATTAACAGAATCCCAAACTCCTCCAGTGTTTCTACAGGTGATTCAGATTCTACCAACACTCCTGATGCATCCGAAGGCCAGAAGAGACTTTTCTGAAGGAATCAGCTCCTGTAGGCAGGAGGTGCTGGTTCAGCTCCAGTCCTTTGCCATTTCATAGACTCATAGAAAACAAGGGTAAGAAGGGACCTCGGGAAGTCGCATCTAGTCCAATCCCCTGCTCAGAGCAGGACCAGCCCCAACTACATCACCTCAGCCAAAGCTTTGTCTAGATGGGTTTTGAAAACATCCAAGGATGGAGCTTCTATCACCTTTCTGGGTAACCTGTTCCAGTGTTTTACTACCTTCCTAGTGAGAAAATTCTTCCTAATATCTAACCTAAACTTCCCTTGCTGCAACTTGCACCCATTGCTCCTTGTTCTGGCACCTACAACCACTGAAAACAGTCTAGTTCCATCCTCTTTGCAACCCCCCTGAAGGCAGTTGAAGCCTGCTAGTAAATCCCCCCTCAATCTCCTCATCTCTAGACTAAATAAGCCCAGTTCCCTCAGTCTTTCCTCAGAAGTCCTGTCCCTCAGCCCCCTCACCGTTTCTGCTGTCCTCCGCTGGACTGTCTCCAATTTGTCCACATCCTTTCTGTAGTGGGGGGCCCAAAACTGAACAAAGGACTCCAGATGTGGCCTCATCGGTGCTGAATAGAGGGGAATAATCACTTCCTTTGACTTACTGGCAACGTACCTACCAATGCAGTCCTGTATGCCGTTAGTCTTCTTAGCAACAAGGGCACACTACTGGCTCATATTCAGCTTATTTTCCACTCTAACCCCCAGGTCTTTCTCTGCAGAGCTGCTGCCCAGCCAGTCAGCCCCCAGCCTGTACTGGTGCATGGGATTGATCTGTCCTAAGTACAGGACTGTGCACTTGTACTTGTTGAACCTCAGGAGATTTCTTTTGGTCTAATCCTCCAATCTGTCTAGGTCATTCTGAATCCTAGCCCTACCCTCCAGCGTACCTACTACTTCCCACAACTTGGTGTCATCCAACAATTGATTCTCATTAAGCATTCCATAAAGATAAAGATTGAAAAATTAGGTCTTTTTCCACATTAAAATACTTGTCCCTGTACTCAAGTCCCCTCTTAGTCTTCTTTTCAATAAACTAAACATATGGGATTATCTACATTTCTCACTGTAAATTATTTTCTCCACCCTTCCAATAAGTTTCATAGTTCTTTACTCACTCTACTTGTCCTTTGTACATGGGTTTGGTGAGATTGATACTCAAATACCATGTCTAGTTTTGGCATCCACATCAGTTTTTCTCTTAACACGCTTTTAAAATAATCTCACAACTTCTAATTACTTCCCATTTGTGTTCTGGGATCATCTTATCTCTATTTATCAGGATGCCACACTGGGAGTTTATCTTTAGTTGTTTGCTGTGATTGACCCCTAAATCCTTTTCCAAGTCATTGCTTTCCAGGCTCCAGTCCTATAAGAATGTCCTGCATTCCTTGTTCCTAAATGTTTACCTTTGCATTTGCCTTATTAAAATGCACACTCTTTGACTGAGCCAAGTTTTTCAAGCTGTTCAGTTTGTTCTGTCCTCATGCTTATCTCCCACTCCACCAACCTTTGTCCATAACATTTATCAGCAGAGATGTTATATTTGCTTCCAGATCACTACTACTACTACTACTAAATGCTGATTAGCACTGGACTGGACATATTCCCAATGAAACTCGTTTAGAAATACCCCCCCATCCAGTGAAGATTCCCAAACAAAAATTACCCTTGAAATCTTTTATTCAGCAAGCTCCAAATCCACTTTACATGTACTCTATTGGCACTACATAGTGCCCTTTTTGTTTTGTTAATCAGGATGTTAGTTGGTAATAAGTCAAACACCTATTAAAAGTTCAAGTGTATTGCAGCTAGCCAATTACTTCAATCTACCAAATTTGTATTCTCATTCAAGAATGGCAACCAGTACATTTAAAAACAAAACTTGTCAAATAATGCCATGTTGACTGATATTACTTACAATCATTTCTTCTTCAATTCCTAACTAAAGTAACTCTTATATCAGCTTTGCCATTAATCTGCCTGCGAGTCACAGACTAACCAGACTACAGTTACCCAGATCATCCCACTTGCTCTTTTTGAATAATGGCCCATTAGCAGCCTTCCAGTTCCTGAAGTTGCTCTGGTATGCCAAGAATTGCTACAACTTATTATTAAAAAAAGCAAAGATCTTCTAAGCTAACTCTTTTAAAATTCTTGAATGCAATTTATTTGGTTGTGCTACTTTAAAGGGCTTATCTCTAAAAGATGTAGTCCAACATTTTCCTTAGTTTACCTAATGATTTCAGAAGTGCATCATCATCCTCACACACAATAAAAATCAACTTGCTTCTTTCCAAAATACTGAACAGGGATTGCTGCCCCCACCTCCTTACAAGCATATATTATTCTTTTCATCACTGACTTCTCCTCCCACCACCATTTTTATCTTCTTAACCACCGGTCCCTTGGCAATTCTTGCCAAAGTGCTTCCAAGAGTAAATACTAATTGCAGAGGCTATACCCTGACAGCTAGGAGCATTAGCAAATACAGAAACAACAACCATCAGAATCTGTCTCTGACAGCTGATATCAGTATAGAGTCTAGTGTTGTTTGAGCAGGACTCACCACTGCCCTAAGGAAATTTGTGGTAAAATTCCTGACAAATACACCGGTAACAGACTGGTGCCAGTACTCAGGGAGTCTAACTCAGTTTGGGACAAGGCAGCTGGGAGCTGTGCCCATTCTACCAGAAGTGGGGTCCCTTGTGGCTCTGTCCTTGGACCCATATTGTTCAACATCTTCATTAATGATGTGGACACTGGAGTCAGAAGCGGACTGGCCAAGTTCGCCGATGATACCAAACTTTGGGGTAAAACATCCACCCCTGAGGACAGGGGGGCAATCCAGGCTGACCTTGACAGGCTCAGGAAATGGGCAGATGAGAACCAGATAGAGTTTAACACCGAAAAATGCAAGGTTGGGAGGAAAAACCCGCATCATACTTACAGGCCCGGCAGTGGTATGCTGGCTAGCACTGCGAATGAAAGGGACTTGGGGATCATGATTGACGACAAGATGAACATGAGCCTGCAATGCGATGATGGAGCTAGTAAAGCGACCCAAATGCTGGTTTGCATCCATAGATGCTCCTCAAGCAAATCCCAGGACGTCATTCTCCCCTTGTACTCGGCCTTGGTGAGGCCGCAGCTGGAGTACTGCGTCCAGTTTTGAGCTCCACAATTCAAAAAGGATGTGGAGAAGCTTGAGAGAGTCCAGAAAAGAGCCACGCACATGATCAGAGGTCAGGAAAACAGGCCTTATGACGGGACGCTGAGAGCCATCGAGCTCTTTAGCCTGGAAAAGCGCAGGCTCAGGGGTGATCTGATGGCCACCTATATGTTTATCAGGGTGTTCACCAGGATCTGGGGGAACATTTGTTCACCAGAGCGCCCCAAGGGATGACAAGGTCAAATAGTTATAAACTCCTGCAAGACCACTTCAGGCAGAACTTCTTTACTGTCCAAGCCTCCAAAGTCTGGAATAGCCTGCCTGCCAAGCAGTTACTTTGAACACCTTCAAAAGAAATCTGGGTGTTTTTCTTGCTGGGATCCTATGACCCCATCTAACTTCCTGGCCCCGGGGCAAGGGGCTGGACTCAATGATCTTCCAAGGTCTCTTCTAGCCCAAATGTCTATGAAATCACTTCCTCCGGTCCCCCCTCCCTGGCTGTGGAACATGTGCAGCTTCCAGCCAGTGGCTCAAGCATCTGCAAACTGTGCCTACACTGCATCTCTCCCCCTCCCTCCACAGCTGCAACACAGATGCAGCTTCCCACTGGTAGGGAGCTGTGCTGGGAGCAACACAGCTGTGGGGGTGGGGGCAAAGAAAGGACAGATAGTTTTATTAACAGATAGCTCAGAGCTCAGCACTGTATAGCAATTCTGAGCCTTTCTATACAGGAGCGATATAAATTTAAATTGTTATTATTACACATAGCTGAAGCTATTTGCCCCAGGTGCATTACCTGGCACTTGTCAACATTGAAATTTTTCTGCCCCCGTTCTCTACTCACTCAGTGTTATGAGATCCTTCTGCAGCTCTTCACTGTCAGCTTAGGATTTGCCTTCCTGGAATAATTTAGTATCATCTGTACTCCCTTTTCCAGGTCATTTATGAAAATATTGAACAGAACTAGTCCAAGCACAGCTTGCTGCAGGACCCCATGTCCGACCTTCCTCTGTTCTGAAAAACAACCATTTAGCCCAACCCCAGATTTCCTGTCTTTTAACCAGCTTTCCTTCAAACCCCAGGGCGACCCATTTTTAAGAGTTGTTGGTGAGGAACCTTATCAAAAGCTTTAAGAAAAATCTAAATATGCTATATCAGTTGCATTCTCTCTGTCCACATTTGTTAACATCCTCAAAGAACTCCAGCAGACAGGTAAAACGGGATTTCGCTTTACAAGAACCATGCTCTTCCCTGGGATATCAGTGACCGCTGATGTTTCTAGCAGGTTGATAGAATCTATTATAAAGAGTAGAAGAAGTGAGATTCACTGGTCTGTACTTCTCAGGATCACCTCTGGTGCCCTTTCTGAAGATAGGCATTATGCTGGCAACCTGCCATTCCCCTGGTATAGAGGCCATTTGTAATGATAGGTTATATACTATTACCAACAGTTTTGCAATTTCACATCTGAGTTCCTTCAAAACTCTCGGGTGAATACCATCTGGACCCAATTTATCTGCTAAGAATTGATCTGATGTTATTATCTCCCCAATACCCTCTGTAGTAAAGACTGATGCACAGAACTCATTTACCTCCTCTGCTATGCCACTATTTTCATGACCGCACTGGTCATCCAGTGGTCCCCCCACACTCCAGCTGGCTTCTTGCTTCTGATGCATCTTTTTAAAATGCAGTTATTAAACCTTAACAACTTTTACAAAACACTTCTCAAACTCTTTTTTTGACTGCCTTGCTGTGAAAACTCTGGCAAAGTCAAATGTAAAAGCAGATTCTTCTGTTTTCTCATTTAGGCACGCCTTCCATTTTTTTTTGAACAATGCATTTTTGCCTTCTACAGTTTGTTTCACTCTGCTGTTATACCATGATGGTATCTTTCAGATTTGTGCTTTTCCTAAGCCTCTAATAGTTTTTAAGTAGTTTTCAAGCTGCCTGTAAGCCCTTGACATTTGTGACTGCTCCTTTTAAATGTATTTCTAATTAACTTCCTCATCTTTGTAATTTCCCTCCCTGAAGTTAAATGTTGGGGTGGTGGAAGTTTTGGCTTGCTCCCTCCTGTTAAGATCCTGAATGTGATTATATTATGGTCACTATTACAGAGCAGTTCATCTATAGATACCTCTTGAATCAAGTCCTGTGCATTACTTCCCTCCGATCCTTTTCTAGAAGATATGCAAGTTGTATAATATCCCTCGAAAGGGTTGCATCAATGAAAACCATGTTCTCTTCTGCACCTACCAGCTTTCCCCCAGTTCGTAGTTTAAAAACATCTTTGCAACCTTTTTAACATTTAGTGCCAGTAGTCTAGTTCCATTCTGGTTCAGGTAGAGCCCATTCTCCTGGCTTCTCCTATCCCAAAAGTTTTCCCAGTTCCTAATAAACCAAAACCCCTCCTCTGTGCAGCACTGTCTAACTTACAGATCTGCCTGTTTCTTGCTTTGCATGTGGAAAGTATTTGGGAGAATGCTACCCTGCAAGTCCTACACTTCAACCTTCTACCCACATGCTCTCCACTGTTCACTCAGGGGTTCCTTTTCATGCTCTTCTTTACCTAGGCTAGCTCTACCCTCTTGTAGGGAAGGCACAGATGTGGCCATAGGCAACACTCCCCTTCCACCTCCCTGGTTCAACAAACACTCCGAGCATGGGCCTAATTGCATGGCCGCTACAATCAAACAGACCAAACTCACTATCAGCAACTCTAAATTCGCCAAATTATTAGCCAGCAGTGTGCCCTTGTTGCAAAGAAGGCTAACAGCATACTCAGCGACACTGGTAGGAGTGTTGCCAGCAGGTCAAGGGAAGTGATTCTTCCCCTCTATTGGGCACTAGTGAGGCAACATCTGGAGTACTGTGTTCAGTTTGGTCCCCCAACCATAGGAAGGATGTGGACAAATTGGAGCCAGTCCAGTGGAGGGCAACAAAAATGGTTTGTGGGCTGGGGGACATGACTAATGAGGAGGGGCTGAGGGATCTGGTCTTATTTAGTCTGGAGAAAAGAAGACTGAGAGGGGATTTAATAGCAGACTTCAGCTGCCTGAAGCAGGGAGCAAAAGAGGATGGAGCTGGACTGTTCTCAGTGGTGGCAGATGACAGAACAAGGAGCAATAGGCTCAAGTTGCAGTAAGGGAAGTTTAAGTTAGATATTAGGAAAAACTTTGTCACGAGGAGAGTAGTAAAGCACTGGAAGAGGTGATCAGAGGCTGTGGACTCTCCATCCTTGGAGGTTTTTAAGGCCCGGCTAGACAAAGCCTCGGCTGAGATGATCTAGCTGGGGATGGTCCTTGCTTTGAGCAGGGGGTTGGACTAGATGTGACCTCCTGAGGTCCCTTCCCACCCTCATTTTCCATGATTCTATGAATGTAATATATAAACAGTGTAAAAGCCTGGATCAAGCCAAATACAGTCCCACAACCAGACACTGACCTGGCTTACACTATGTACCCATATTGAAATTACAGTTCACTTATTAAAGCAACATCCTTCAGAAAAAAACACTTTCAAATTTTGCCACTGTACTTTTTAAATTTGCCTGGAATGCAGGTTTGAGGACCCAAAATCTTCCAGGGAGTGTCTCCTCCCTCAGGGAGACCCCAGATGTAGTGGCTAAAATACGTATACAGGTGACTTAACTATGCGCTCTTGACTAGAGAAATGAAGTTCACAAATATTGTTTGTTCCAGGAAGCACACAGGATAAGAAACATAACCCATAAGAATACATAGACAAGTCCAGTTTATGGTAATACATGTGATCAGATTTGAGAACAGAATTGAACCCATAACATTTATTTCCTGTTTTCACCCCACCCCCTCACCAAATATACCCAGACCTCTTTATGATGGACAGATTACATTTCCATTTTGATGGGGAATTATGTGAGGTTTAACTACACAGCAATGATGAAACAAACTAAACACTGACAACAAAAAATTGGCTGCACCAGAAAGATAATTAAGTATAAGGATTATAGTGGTCAAATCCTGGTGTTACTGTAGTAAAAACAGAGATTCCTTGACATCAGCAGCTCCAGGATGAGACTTTATTATATGATTCTTTCTGTTCTTGCTAACGTGTGCCATAGTTGCCCTTCTTTATTAAAACAGTATGATAACTTAAACTCTATTATAACTTAAATTGATTTTGATTTCCAGCAGTCCACCGGGGTTCCTGTAACAGGAACTGAAGCTCAAATTCCAATTACAGTTCCTCCCAGCAGGTATGCATGGTTTGGGGCAGGTATTATCCTAAAAGCACCTGACAGCAGGGCATACAAAATCTCTGGTAGTATGTTATGCAGATACAAGCAGCAGGGATTTATTCATGAGAATAAAACAGGCAAACTAAGTCAGTTTTGTCTCCAATTCTGCTTAAATCTGGGATTTTAGTCAGGGGCTGGTAATATGATGCTACTTTCACAGGAAACCCTCTATCTATGGAAGTGCCACTGATTTCAATGGCAGCCCTGTGTGCACAGGGTTTAACAGGAAGGAGTTCTGATTTGTGGTATCACTGTAGACTCCTTTAACCCGTGCCATTTTTATAAGTCACAGATAGCTGTATTGTAGCTACTCCTATGACTCAGTAAACAGAAAAGCACCTTATTCTTACCCAGTTAGTTAGTGTCTGGCAAGATACGATGTGGGCATGAGACAGATACCATTTTAAAAAATGATGTCATTGTCTGCAGTGACCAATGTAGCCTTTAAGGAAAAGCTTACTGATGTGACAAGACCACGAGGAATAAATGATGCAACTGTCCAGCTCCCCAGATGGTCTAAGCCACAGTAACTCAATCAACTTAAATTGATTTATAATCACAATGATTCATACCAGCCATTACATTTCCTTTTCAACAAATGACTATGTTGTCACCACGCATGGAGAACACTGGCCTCTTTGGAGGTCAATGGGAGTTTGGCCACTGATTTCACTGATAAACAAAGTACACTGTGAGAGAAGTCATATGCTTTGCAATGACCTGCTACTTCCATAGCAATCTGATATGTATCAGAATAAATATCAAGGTACGTTTTTTCCTATCTGCCCATAACTAAAAACTGAAAATAGCTAAGCATGTGAGACATTTCAGTGACACTGTCACAGGATAAGTCTCCTGAGTACAGGTAGTGGACTATTTTTAGCGGCAGAAGAGCATCTTGACAGAGAAGACCCAATTAAACTTAATTGGGATGATTACCAGATCAAATTTAAGACTTTTAGGGCACATCTGCACGTTGCTGTATGGCGATGTTGCTATGGCCCCTAGCCACCCATACCGTGCTGTGTATGCTGCGCACGGTTAGATTTCACCACTAAATCGCTGTAGTAGCACACTATATCAGGCGGCGAGGACCCACATGATCACTACATCACCATAGCACGCCATATGACAATGTAACATGTCACTACATCACTGTAGGGCAATGGATATATGTGCCCTTAAGGCCATAACCCTCTAATGGCATGTTCCTAAAACCAGCTTGATACTCAAGAGATCTGAAGTGAGGACAAAGCAAAGCTAATGAAAAACAAATTAGGGGCCAGCTCCAAAATAGGTCTTAAGCACCTATCTCGCAACTTAGCCAGACTTTCAGCATAAGTCCAAGCAAGTGATCCACTGCCATCACCAGCCATGTTTTAAAAGGTTAAGTCCAGCCTAAGTGCAGGAAGGGCTTTTAGGGTGTGACTGCCAGGATACATCTATCTGCTTCCCCAGTTCTCCTGAATGAGCTGCCAGGAGGAATGGACCCATCCACTCTTATCAAGTCCACATCAGCCAAACCTGGAAATAGCCATGCTAAGGTAACCCTGCCACCTGTCTCAAACACACCAGAGACAATGAGCTCAAGAACAGCAGCAGAGGGCACCCCCCCCAGCGGCTTTGCGGCTTCATTTCTAGGTTTGGCAAGAGCCTGCTTCTTAGCTGCCCATTTGCATGTCACATCCTCAGCATCTCACTAGCGTTGAAATCTGACCCAAATTTTACATGGCTGTCTTTAGCCAGCTAAGTTTACCATCTCACTATGCAGAAGACTTAGGTACCTTACTTGGATCCTACAAAAAACTAGGTTACAAAATTATCCCTTTTATTATCCCTTTTATTAGACACCCCTGATTACTTGGATCTTCAAACTCCACTTCTGCAGCCAACTAGCCAAAAGTTTGGTATGGTGACTCTTATTGCCCTAACTAAGTCCTGTGCTGGATCTGGACCTTGGTCTTGGATAGTTAAGCACAAGTCTAGCTCGTAGGTTACAAGCAAAACCACTGAAGTTATTAGGCATGAATGGTCTTAAGTATCTTATCAAACCACAGTCCTAAGAAGGACATATAATGGCTCACTTAAGCATGCACCTGGAACAACCACATTCTTTAACTGCTCATTAGATATAACAGAGAAGATAGTCTTAGAAAAGCTGTTGTCCTGGGATTCAGGCCAACGCTCAAGATCTCACTATCACGCTGTTAGACAGGAGGGCGTGGAACGGACCAGACCCAAATCTTGTATTAGGTGCTCTACAAACTCCAAATAGGAAGTCAGCAATCTAAGTAACCCCATGCCAAAAACCAGCAATCAAAGGAAAAACATCATGCTGGTCTTCAACACCCTTGAGCCTCACCCCAATGTACTCCATAAGGATTATTTTTGTATGAGTCAGATCTGTAGGACGTTGAGCAGAATGGTTAAAGGAAATGGCTGAAGCCATACCTGACCAAAAAACACTGATATTTCTCTCTCTTGTGCTTCCTTGAGTGCTAAGTCTGTTATTTCCTTTGAACTAAGTAATACACAAAAATGAGTCTGTTAAGAAACCAATTTCTGCTCCTGAGAAGTACCTAGCAAAAGGTCCCCAGTCATCTGAACTACAGGATGTGCCAAACTGCCCCGAGATAATTCAGACAATCTTCAAACTGCTTGTTCCATGTTATGTTCCATTTACTCATAATGAAGCATGATGTAACTCAACATGACCTCGAAGGACCTCACATTTCAAACCAGCATGAGAGAAACTTTTCAAAAAGCGTTCAGTAGATGAGTCTTTGTTGGGATTATTCTTCCCACTGATGATTTTCCTTTCAACAGATGTCTAACTGCGAAAGGACAAATATTTAATTCCAACTGATTGTAAAAACACTGAGAACGTGTTAATATCGACTGGTGGTTTCCAAGTAACATTTATTACAATTATTTTTCCCCCTCTCTCATACACATTCTGCTACCCAGATTGAATACCAGAATTAGGCACGTCGTTTTCAGCAACATATAAACTGAATTAGCTATGGGGTGGCTTTTGCACTGGCAAAGAAATGTTCTTTAACAAACCAGAATTTTCTAGTTTACTGGACAAATATACCAGAAGAAATTGTGGAATCATGTTGGGTTGCTAGGCAACCAATAGTTCCAGTGTCACTTGTTTGTGATCAATTCAAGTCATTCATCAGGCTCTGAAGCACCAGGCTAAGGAATTCCAACAAATTTGCGCCTTGGGAAAACCACAGTGACTTCCTGCAACACAATAACACTTTCATTCTTAGAAGATAAACTTAGTAGATGTTCTTTTGATGCATGTGATATGTTAATTCATTATTCTAACATACTGCTAATGGGAAAAGCTATAATTAACTAACTACACCATTGTAACACATGCAAGATAAACTGGAGTAATTAGTACTGTTTAAAGTAGTCACTGTCCTCTCCCACTGGGAAAATGAAGGGGGATGCTTCCTTATCATGCAAACAATTGTTCAAAAAAACAAAAACAAAACCAACCAAAAAAACCCCACGGTTTGTAATTTATTGCCAGCTTTTGTTAATTCACTTCCCCCCCCAATAATATTTAAAACATTACATTTCTAATGGCAAACAAAATGGCTGCAATCCAAATTATTCTAGGTAGGCATCAAATGCTGTGAATAATACAATCTTTCCTTTAAAGGAATACTTACCTCCTTTCTGGAACAAAGGGATGGACTCTTATTGTTTTCACTCATTAAGTTTAATTACAAATGCAACACATACTAAATGCCCATAATAATTACATTCTCTTTACATTCAGAGCCACTGAGTTAAGTGTAATCAAAATGCACATAATTGAAATTACAGTATCCTCATTGTCTTATTCCAACCTCCATGCAGAATTCAGCTACACATACTTTGACTAAAATTGATGATGCAGTGCAGCATTTTAAACAAGCTGTTGTTATTGTAAAGCTCCAGTTATGTTTATGCTAAAACTTTTATACGCCCAGCTTGCTTACATTTTTGGCTATGGCTATTTAACAGGATTTGCATGCAAATAGTGCCATTTTTCCCCTCTCTACTGCACCTCCCACATTAATTATTTTGCCTCATAGTTCTTATTCAAGCAAAACTCCCATTGACAACAAAAGGAGGCTTGCCTGAGTAAATAATGCAGAAACTGGACTCAGGCCTTTTAAATCCTCCTTTCCGAATGCAAATCATTCATTAAAAAAAAAAAAAAAAAAAAGCAAAAGGGGTTATGATATAACACCAGCAATTATAGATCACATTAACCATATTTTATTAAGTCAGTAAAACCTCCCAGCAAAGGCTCATGGGAAAAAATATGCAAAATAAATGAGAATAAATACCAGTAAAGCTATGACAAAAATGCTTGAAAATGTAGGCAGGTTTTTTTTTTTTGTAAAAGAAACAGAATGACTTTTTATGAAGGTTTAAAAAAAAAAAGGAAAGAAATCTCCCCTTCTACACTTGAATTCATCGTACCCATGTAGCAGTGCTGCGAATGCCAGTGACCCAAATTTTATGCTTTAATACCAGATTCTGCAGCCTAATTTGACCGCGTCAGATAAAATAACACCTGCCAGTCAATAAAACAGCAACCAAAAAATAAGCCAAGGAATCCCTGGAGAAGATATTCCAACAAAACGCAGCTAATTAAGCTACTTCTAGAGCGCAGGACTGAGACCAGCACAGTGGACTTTGCAGCGATGGAGGATACGGTAGGAAAGGTGTGAAGCCTTTTCAGACAGATCCTAGGGGAGCCGTCTACCTGCTTAACCAAAACCGTGGAGGGAATCCTGTTAGCAGCCAGTCATGTGTCAAAAAAGAGAAGGCAACTTCTATTTCTTTGGCGCGTGGGCTTTAGAGCTGGCTCTTCTTCTGGAAGCAGAGAACCGCTTCACCAGGACAGTTATGTCACCCTGGTTAAACCTGGCAGAAGCACGAGGTCCCTCTCCGGAGACGGCCAGTGGGATGGGCACTGAGTGGTCACACCAGACTATGACCCTGGGATGATCTAGTTGGGGATGGTCCTGGTTTTGAGCAAGGGGTTGGACTGAGGTCCCTTCCCACCCTTGGTGTCTATGCCTGCAGGATCCCCAGAGATGCTTGCACTTTGGGGAAATCCTGGCTCTTCAATGCCACACTGAACGGGCACCTGAGCTGCTGAAGGCGGATAAGGAAGGAACGTGGCTATGGGGAAGGGGGAGACGGATGAAACCACTACTCAAAAGCATGAGAGAAGAAAGAGGACCCTTTTCCCCCTCCCCACATCCAAAAGAAACAAAGACTTGCCAACTTCCGACTGGCACGCAGCAGCCTGGCACTTAAGAGAAGCAGCCAAAAGCCTCCCCACGCTGGGTGCCTGCCAGCAGAAGCAGTTCCCCCCTTCACCTGCTCTGCTGTGTCCCTCAGGAACTCCCTGCACCCGGCGCTGCCAGCTCCGCCTGGGCAGCAGTGTCCTGTCTGCACCGTAGCAAGCACCAGCACGGTGTCAAGTGCCGAAGGTGCCCCAGAGCCACCTCGGCTGTGACAAGGTGGGCACAAACCCCTGGGCTGGGAGCACTGCCTGGCACCGTGACCCACGTCAGGACAGCCACGCATCCCAGGGCAGAGTCCTGCCCAGTCTCCCGTGTGGCGCAGAGGGGATGGGGGCTGCCGGGAGCGCCCCTCGCGCCCCACGCCCCTTTGCTCCCTGTGCCCAAGCCCTTGAGGAGCTTCTCCCCTCTGAGCTCACTGCAGAGCCCGGCTGAGACCTGCCCCGCGCAGCCCAGGAGACTTCCCTCCTCACTTTGCCATCTGAGCGGGTGCCCGCATCGCTCTACCCCTCCTCCCCCAACCGGGCGAGGGGGGACCTGCACGGGGAGGGGGCACACGCCCGATCGGCGCCCCGGCCTCCGCCCCCCCGCCCTGCCTGCACACACCCATCCACCGCCGCCAGCAAGGGGGGACCCGCCCAGCCGCCTGCCCACACACCGACACACGCAGCCACCCTCTGCCATGCACGCGCACCTTCACTTCCTGCTGTGCAGGTGGACAGGGACACCCCCCACACACACACCCCTATACGCACACACCCACTTACACAACCATACACCCCTACACACACACATCCCTAGGCTCGCACACACCCCTCTACACCCTGCCAACGCACACCCTATACACACCCACTCACACGCACACCAAATGCACACCTACTTCCACACACACTTCCATACACACCTATACACACACCCACCTGCACACCCCCACTTCCACACACACCAAATACACACCCACTTCCGCACACACCGATAAACACACACACACTTTCACACACACCAAATGCACTCCCACACATACCTCTACATACACCCACACATCAAATGCACTTCCATACACACCTATACACACACACTTGCACACCCCCACTTCCACACACACCAAATGCACACCCACTTCCACACGTCTATACACACACACATTCACACACACCAAATGCATTCCCACACCCGCCTATACACACACCCCAATGCACACCTACTTCCACACATGCCTGTACACACACCCACTCACACACCCACACATCAAATGCACACCCACTTCCATACACACCAATACACACACACACTTGCACACCCCCACTTCCACACACACCAGATACACACCCACTTCTACACACACCTATAAACACACACTTTCACACACACCAAATGCACTCCCACACATGCCTACACACACACCCCCACTCACACACACCAAATGCACACCTACTTCCACACACCCCCACTTGCACACCCACTTCCATACACACCTATACACACACCCACTTGTACACCCCCACTTCCACACACACCAAATGCACACCCACTTCCACACACGTCTGTACACACCCCCCGCAAACGCACTCCCACACCCGCCTATACACACGCACACTTTCACACACACCCCCACTTCCACGCGCACCTATACACCGCCCCCCTTCCACACGCACCAAATGCACTCCCACACCTGCCTCTACACACCGCCACCGGCGCGCACACCCCGTCTCCACGCACACAGACGCCCAGGTACACA